>NC_052154.1:4018817-4301317 GCF_902713615.1 Scyliorhinus canicula | reverse complement strand
TGGCTGGCTGGCTGTCTGCCTGGCTGACTGCCTGTCTGTCTGTCTGCCTGTCTGTCTGTTTGTCTGTCTGTCTGCCTGGCTGGGCGTCTGTCTGTCTGTCTGGCTGGCTGTCCGTCTGGCTGACTGCCTGTCTGCCTGTCTGGTTGGCTGTCTGCCTGTCTGTCTGTCTGCCTGTCCATCTGGCTGTCTGTCTGCCTGGCTGGGTGTCTGTCTGGCTGTCTGCCTGGCTGGTCAAATGTCCACAGAGCCCCTCACAACCTCACAACTCCCCCGAGCATTTTCCAGCCAGTTCAATACTTTTGGTCACTGTTGCAAACACACACTCAGCGAGTGCTTTACTTTCTTGTTTGAAAATGTTTTAATTGAAGTTTTTTGTTTTAAACACTACACCATAAACAATTTACAATGGGTTAACATTGGGATTACCCCCCCCCCCTCCCCCGTGGTCCCACCTTAGCCCCCCTCCCTTGCCCCCCCCCTTTTGTTCTTTAAAGACATTTTATTGGAATACATCTCTTACAAAAGGTGATTGTCATTTATTTACATATATATAGCTCTTTCCACCTCCCTTCCTCATTTTCGCCAAGGTTGGTATAATGACCAGTACAGGCTTGGAGGGCCGAAGGGCCTGTTCCTGTTCTTTGTCCTTTGATTGCCCTCGGGGGCGCGGGGGGGGGGGGGGGGGGGGGGGGGGGGGGGGACGGGGGGGGGGGGGGTGAGGGGGTTGGTCCCTCCCAGTACCAGCCAGTTCGGCCTTGGCCAGCCCCATTTTGTCCTGGGGCCCTCGGTCCCTGGCGGAGGACCCTGTCTTCGTTATCCAATCCGGCTGTTCCCCAGTTTCCCCCCCCCCCCTCCCCTCCTCTACCTCCCCTCCTTCCCCTCCTCCGTCACCCCTCCCTCCTTCCCTCCCTCCCTCCCCTCTATCTCCCCTCCCTCCCTCCCCTACTCCCCTCCTCTACCTCCCCCTCCTCTACCTCCCCCTCCTCTACCTAATCTCCCCTCCTCTCCTCTACCTGTTCCCGGGTGGTTTGTTGGCTCCTGTGTGTGTGCCCCTCGCTGTATTAGCTGTTGGCTTCAAACAGGTTCTGGAATAAGTTGGCAAATGGCCTCCATGTTTCGTGGAATCCCTCCTCTGACCCTCGGAGGCGAATTAGGTTTTCTCCAGGTGGAGAAGTTCCGACAGGTCTGCCAGCCAGTCCGGAGTCACAATGTTTTAATAACTTTTGACAAAGGATCATCTGGACTCGAAACTTTAGCTCTTTTCTCTCCCTACAGATGCTGCTGAGATTTTTCAGCATTTTCTCTTTGGTTTCAGATTCCAGCATCCGCAGTAATTTGCTTTGATCCAATGTTTTAATAATGTTCTGTTTCGTGATGATGATTGGTCAGAAGCTGAACTGTGCCAGCTAAATACTGCAGCTACAAGAGCAGGTCAGAGGCTGGGAATCCTGCGGTGAGTAACCCACCTCCTGACCCCCCCAAAGCCTGTCCACCATCTACAAGGTACAAGTCAGCAGTGTGATGGAATAGTCTCCACTTGCCTGGATGAGCGCAGCACCAATGTTCAAGAAACGTGACACCATCCAGGACAAAGCAGCCCTGCTTGATTGATCATAGATCATAGAATTTACAGTGCAGAAGGAGGCCATTCGGCCCATCGAGTCTGCACCGGCTCTTGGAAAGAGCACCCTACCCAAGGTCAACACCTCCACCCTATCCCAATAACCCAGTAACCCCACCCAACACTAAGGGCAATTTTGGATACTAAGGGCAATTTATCATGGCCAATCCACCTAACCTGCACATCTTTGGACTGTGGGAAGAAACCGGAGCACCCGGAGGAAACCCACGCGCACACGGGGAGAATGTGCAGACTCCGCACAGACAGTGACCCAAGCCGGGAATCGAACCTGGGACCCTGGAGCTGTGAAGCCATTGTGCTATCCACAATGCTACCGTGCTGGAAGGCACCCCTTCCACAAACATTCACTCTCTCCACCACCGAGACACAGTGGCAGCCGTGTGTACCATCTACAAGATGCACTGCAGGAACTCACCAAGGCTCCTTAAACAGCACCTTCCAAACCCACCACCACTACCATCTAGAAGGACAAGTGCAGCAGATACCTGGGAACCCCCACCACCTGGAGGTTCCCCTCCAAGTCACTCACCACCCTGACTTGGAAATATATCGGCCGTTCCTTCACTGTCGCTGGGTCAAAATCCTGGAACTCCCTCCCTAACAGCACAGTGGGTCTACCTGCACCTAAGGGACCACAGCGGTTCAAGAAGGCAGCTCACCACCACCTTCTCATTAGGGATGGATAATAAACGCTGGCCCAGCCAGCGATATCCACATCCTGTGAAAGAAGAAATAAAAATTGGGGAATAAATATTGACCAGGCCACTGAGGAGAACTCTGCCACACTATGAAATAAATACTGCTTTGGGATCTTTCATATCTGCCTGAAGATACTGGCTGGGTTAAAGTTCCATCTGAAAGATGCACTGCACTGGACTGGGAGCCGAGGTTATTTTGTTCAAGTCATGGAGTCAGACTTGAATCCATAACCTCGTGATACAGGGATGAAAGTGCGACTCACTGAGCCGTTGGCCATTGGCAATGCAGCCATAAAGATCAGGTGTGAGCAGGAGCCCAAAGCTGCAGGGGTGCAGTAATCTCAGAGACTGCAGGAAGTGACTCTGAGGCTCTGAGCCCTGACAGCCAGGATGCAACTTGAAAGCACAGGTGAGAATTTTGAAATCAAAATGTTGCCAGAGGTGTAGGTCAGTGAGCACAGAGGTGATGGGCAGGTGGGATTTAGTACCAATGAAGAGACGGACAGACGGGTTATCGATGAGCTGACGTAGGTAAGCTAGGAGGCTAGCCAGGAGTACAATGGATTAGTCAAGGCCGGAGCTAACAACCTTTCACAACCTGAATGGGTCCCAAAGCACTTTATTTGAAATGAGATGAAAATCGCTTATTGTCACGAGTAGGCTTCAATGAAGTTACTGTGAAAAGCCCCTAGTCGCCACATTCCGGCGCCTGTCCGGGGAGGCTGGTACGGGAATCGAACCGTGCTGCTGGCCTGCTTGGCCTGCTTTAAAGCCAGCGATTTAGCCCAGTGAGCTAAACCAGCCACAGATTGAGCAGTGAGTTAACTGGTCGGAGTTATCATAGAATTTACAGTGCAGAAGGAGGCCATTCAGCCCATCGAGTCTGCACCAGCTCTTGGAAAGAGCACCCTACCCAAGGTCAACAACTCCGCCCTATCCCCATAGCCCAGTAACCCCACCCAACACTAAGTCCAATTTTGGACACTAAGGGCAATTTATCATGGCCAATCCACCTAACCTGCACATCTTTGGACTGTGGGAGGAAACTGGAGCACCGGGAGGAAACCCACGCACACACGGGGAGGATGTGCAGACTCCACATAGACAGTGACCCAAGCCAGAATCGAACCTGGGACCCTGGAGCTGTGAACCGATTGTGCTATCCACAATGCTACCGTGCTGCCCCAAATAAAGGCCATATTTGCCCGGTACTTGAAGTTAAGTTGAGGTCTTGTGTGTACTAGCTTTGTATTTTAACTTATGCTGTATGTGTGAGATTGATTAACAGTAACAAATGTGTGATAGTGAATAAATATTGAATTATTGTCTGAAACAAACTTGTAATCATTTGTCCACCATCTTTGGGTTAAGACACAACACCCTTCCAGAAAATCTCTCTCTGGATTTAGGTAGGATTCCGGATTCTTAGTACAGATCAAAACCCGCTTCTTTGATTGGTGCCAAGTAAAGATAGTCTGCAATGGAAATGGAGTGTAAATGCAGCCTGAAACAAATGAAAATAGTTTAATAGTACAGTTGTTCTACCGAATAAAATGATAGTCAAGACTGAAACAGGTTCTGCAAGCGGGAAGCCTGCTAAACGATCAGATTTGTGACTTGTTTTAAAGATTCTAGTGCTCTCTGCTGCTCAGATTTCAGAATGATTCTGATTCATATTTGCTGGAAATGGGAAAAATTCACACCAATTACACTGACTTACACATTCGGTTGAAAATTTTATGTATGTAAGAATATATGTTTAGAGATCAAAATACATGAATGCAACATGATCCCACACATCGCACGATACTTTATAGGGTGCAAAACCCCAAGTCAAATTGGTATGCAGATGTTATGCAGGCCTCCAGTCATACCATGCTGTGCTTCACTCATTTCTAAGTCTTGGTTAGACAATAGGAGCAGTTATAGGTTTAAGTTATTACTATGCTACTAATAGTAGCCAGTGCAGACCCGTTGGGCCGAATGGCCTCTATCTGCACTGTAAATTCTATGAGTCTATGATAATGGAAGCCACTAATCCACATGAAGTGTTGTCAATGTGTGAGTTTAATACACTGAATACGTTTTCTCCTGCGCCCAACGCATTGCACAGTGACGTGCCAACTGTAGGTTAAGGAGGTGATGCTCGCAGGTGATTCCAGCTGCTCCATTTTGTTTGTGCAGAGGGTTATTAACCCTGGACAAGGAGCATCTCAAAGCAAGGTCAGAGAGTCTAGACACACGCAAAGTCATTATCATGTCTTGCGATTTACATTGGCATTCCATTGGCAGGGCGCCCACATTAGTCGGCTTACTGTGGATTAGACTTGGAAATATATCTCTGTGACTTGGCACTGAATTTGAGTGGAGGGAATTTACATGATGTCAGGTGACTACTCAGACCAGGGCATCAGATGCAATTATCTGAAATGATGGTATGATTTGGTAAATATGTCACAGCAGCCCAGTGTACTCTCCTATTGTGGGAAAACCTTCAATGTCCTTACCATGCTAACATTTTCACTAAAATTGCTGATAAAACCATTAAGACTAAATCCCCTCAGGGCTTCACTTTGTTGAGCTGGGTTCAGCTGTGTCTCAGTGGATAATTCTCTCACCACTGAATCAGAAGGTTGTGGGTTTAAGTCATACTTTGTAATGTGTGCTGACACTTCTGTTGGTACTGAAGGAGTGTTGGAGGTACAAAACTATCAGATAAGGTGTTAAAAGGAAGGTCCCCATCTGTCCTCTTTTATAGATGTGACAAATCTCTATCAATGAAACCGATGACCTGCTCTGCCATTGTCATGCTGCTATTGTGGGGGCTTGCTGTGTTCCAACATTACAACAGTGAATATTCTTCGAACCTGCCGTTTTGTTCCGCTTTGGGCACCTTAGGTTTAAGAAAGGGTGCATCATAAATGCAAGATTGTATTTTCACTTTTGTGTTGGTCACACAAGTAAGTGTCGGCACATGTCTGCCCATGCACGTACTGTAGATGTGAATCTTTCTGTGCATGTACATGGCTGTGCAACCTTATGTACAAGGGACAGAAGATGAAATTTAATGTGAATGTACAGCATCATGGAAGTTAAAACAGGCAACGTCTGTATTTAATGAATAATATTGAAATAGCGCCAATTGAAAGGAACAAATCAAAAGGTTTTAATAGAAATATTGAAATTTTGAACATGTTTGATACAATGCAGTACAGATCAGAGGAATATACACGCAAACTATACAGAACCTGAGTCAGACCTACCTTGACACTGATCAATCTCTGGTCAGTCCTGACCTTGAGCAGTGGGTCCATATCCAGTCACCAAGACACAACTGACAGATTCAAATGATGCAGGCAGAGACTAGCGGAGAATAGCCACCGGACTAGTCCCAAGAGCCAGGCCTCCGAGAAGGTGAGGTAATCTCTCACCCCTTGTTGCAAATCCTCTCTAATTTGGTCTTTTCAATCTGAGCATGAACTCCCACCCGTATTCCTGTGTGGTGAACCGCAGAGATGTCCCTCTAGCTAGCTGCTCCCTCTCTCCCAGATCCAGGCAGACTACCTGTCAATGAGTTTCAGGATGTGTTAGAAACCTGTCCCTTCTTAAAGCTCAACTTCATGGCTATGTGAATTACATGGGCCTTGTACACAGGGAGAGATGCTGATTAACTGTCCTTCAGACCTCAACTTTCTTTTATCTTGGAATTAAATGGACAATTTAAGTATAACCATTTGTAATCCAACATTCTCAATAACTTCCTGGAACTTTGGAGACTAGCAGTCCAACCACTGTAAACACAAATGCTGCTGCCATTGTCTCCAAGTGGGAAAACTTTACACACTTTTCCAAAAAAAAACAACCTGAACTTCCCTTTAATCTTTAACAGTTGCATCACCCAGTCCTGTTGTTGGGCACTTTTTAGAACAGGTCACATGATCCCCTTCATTTTACCCTAATTTATTTTTCATTTACAGGAGTCGGGCGTCGCTGGCTAGGCCAGCCCTTGAGAAAATGATGGTGAGCTGCCTTCGTGAACCACTGTGACGGTATGGAAACAGCGCTGTTGGACAGAGAATTCCAAGATTTTGACCCACGGCAGTGAAGGAACGGTGAAATATTTCTAAGTCAGGATGGCAAGTAACTTGGAGGGGAACCTCCAGGTGTTGGGGTTCCCAGGTATCTGCTGCTCTTGTCCTTCTGGATGGTAGTGGTCATGGATTTGGAAGATGCTGCCTAAGGAGCCTTGTTGAGTTCCTGCAGTGCACCGTGTAGATGGTACACACGGCTGCTACTGTTCGTCGGTGGCGGAGGGTTTGAATGCTTGTGGGAGGGGTAGAAATTAAGTGGACTGCTTTGTCCTGGATGGTGTTGAGCTTCTTGAGTGTTGTTGAAGCTGCACTCATCCAGGCAAGTGGGGAGTATTCCATCACACTCCAACTTAGTGCCTTGTAGATGGTGGACAGGCTTTGGGGGGGTCAGGAGGTGAGTTACTCAGCGCAGGATTTCGATCCTTTGACCTGTTCTGGTAGCCACAGTATTTCTGCGGTTAGTGTAGTTTGGTTTCTGATCAATGGTAACCCCCAGGATGTTGATTGTGGGGATTCAGCGATGGGATGCCATTGAATGTCAAATCAAATACATAAAAACAACAGTCTTACTAAACTTTGCATTTGTAATGAAACTCTTCTTGAATCACTTCTTGATTAATAAGGGGATCGGGGGTTATGGGGAGAAGGCAGGAGAATGGGGATGAGAAAAATATCAGCCATGATTGAATGGCGGAGCAGACTCGATGGGTCGAGTGGCTTAATTCTGTTCCTATGTCTTATGAAGCCATTTAAGAACCAATCGGAATCTACAATGAGGAGACTATGGTGACCTTCTTGGAGGCTCAATTAAATATGGGTTGAATGGTCTTCATCATTCCTGTCTGTCTTGAAACCTTGGGGCTTAGACTCTGCACAGAGTTGGAGAGGTTGATATGTGACTCCAATACACTATTGTGCCAGTATTAACAAAGGGGTGTCTGTCATTTCCTGGCAGTCAATGGGGAAGAAACGGAAAAACACCATCAAGTTCCTGCCAGCATTCCTGCCTCCCTACTCTCTCACACCCATCGTATCAGCAGTGTAAACAACTGCTTAGAGCCTGCGGTATGTCTCAACCAAGCTTGAAAGATGTGGATAGAGGAGCTGGCCATTTTAATGGCTTTCACTCACTCGGTATTTTTGTGTGGAATACTTGGCAGGTGTCACTCTTGACACTGCCACACGGGCTGGGAATTAGGGACTGGGGGGGGGGGGGGGGGGGGGTTGCAGTCTATAATCTCCATTGTCAGACCTGTGACACACAGCAGGACTGTAGCAAACGACTGCAGGTTCCCCTCAAATACCCTCACCAAATACTCCAGCCACATGTCTACTCAACCCGCCCTTCTGGGAAGATGTGTTATTTGTTATCTGAAACCAGTCACAGCCAGATACTTTATTCAGAGTGAGGTGTCATATTTGTCCAGTCAATGTTGCTATCCTTTCCTGGGTTTGCTGGGAAGTCGCTCTCGCACTCCAAGCACCTGGGTGACAGCTCACCCTTCACTGAAATATTCTGCCTCGCCTCGTGAGTCTTGATTGAAAAATGCCTCTCTCTCTCTTTAAAGGGGTCACATCATCGCTGTTCCATTTGTTCCGATGCTCACCGTCCCTCCTTAAAGAGGCCGGAGAAAGAGAATATTGTACGTTGCCGAAAGGGGAGACACGTTGCTGAAGCTTTCCAACTCGCACTCATCAGGCCAAACACAATTTCAAACAGTCACAAGTTATACTGCGGGAGAACAGGGTGCTGATTAGTTGGCTACTCGACTCTGATTGGCCAAGGCGCTGCCATGGGGAAAACAACAGGAAGCTATAGGCTCCGCAAGCTCCCGGGAAATTGGAGAAAGGAAAATATTGCATTTATATGGCGCCTTTCATGGCGTGTCCCAAATGCTTTACAGTCACTGAAATATGTCTGAAGGATAATGACTGCTGTGATGTAAGGAACGTGGCATACACATGCTTGCATTCATTGGCCGGGGCATTGAGTTTAAAAATTGCCAAGTTATGTTGTAGCTGCATTGAACCTTAGTTAGGCCACACTTGGAGTATAGTGTTCAATTCTGGTCGCCACACTACCAGAAGGATGTGGAGGCTTTAGAGAGGGTACAGAAGAGATTTACCAGGATGTTGCCTGGTATGGAGGGCATTAGTTATGCGGAGAAACTTGGTTTGTTTTCACTGGAACGATGGAGGTTGAGGTTGCCACCTGATAGAGGTCTCCAAGTTTATAAGATGCATGGACAGAGTGAATATTCAGAAGATTTCTCCAAGGGTGGAAGAGTTAATTACAAGGGGACATAGGTTTAAGGTGCGAGGGGCAAGATTTAGAGGAGATGTACGAGGCAAGTTTTTTTACACAGAGGGTAGTGGGTGCCTGGAACTGGCTGCCGGAGGAGGTGGTGGAAGCAGGGACGATAGTGACATTTAAGGGGCGTCTTGACAAATACAGGAATAGGATGGGAATAGAGGGATACGGACCCCGGAAGGTTAGGGGGTTTTAGTTCAGATGGGCAGCATGGTCGGCGCAGGCTTGGAGGGCCGAAGGGCCTGTTCCTGTGCTGTAAGTTTCTTTGTTCTATGGCAGCCAATTTGCACACAGATAGATCCCAGAAACAGTGCGGTGGGTGCTGGGATAGTGAGTGAGTTTAAGGAGGAGTTAGACATTTTTAATTGGTAATGGGTTGAAGGGTTATGGAGAACGGGCGGGCCGGTGGAGTTGAGGCCAGGATGGGATCAGCCATGATCACATTGAGGGTGATAGGCTCAGGAGGCTAAATTGCCGACTCCTGCTGTTCTAGGGAGGAGATGCTCTGGCTGATTTTGCAATCCAGCTTTTGGTCTGTAACAGTGTAGGTAGCAGATGAGGAACATATCAGCCATGATAGAATGGCGGAGCAGACTCGATGGGCTGAATGGATTAATTCTACTCTTATATCTTAAGAACTTATGAGTAATAAATATTTGGCAGGACACTGGGGAAAAGCCCTGTCCTCTTGTTTGGATCTTTTACGTCGACTGAGAGTAGACAAAGCCTCGTTTTAACATTTCATTTCATTTACAGCACCTTTGACAGTGCAGCACTCCCTCAGTACTGACCCTCTGACAGTGCAGCACTCCCTCAGTACTGACCCTCTGACAGTGCAGCACTCCCTCAGTACTGACCCTAGGACAGTGCAGCACTCCCTCAGTACTGACCCTCTGACAGTGCAGCACTCCCTCAGTACTGACCCTCTGACAGTGCGGTACTCCCTCAGTACTGACCCTCTGACAGTGCAGCACTCCCTCAGTACTGACCCTCTGACAGTGCAGCACTCCCTCAGTACTGACCCTCTGACAGTGCGGCACTCCCTCAGTACTGACCCTCTGACAGTGCAGCACTCCCTCAGTACTGACCCTCTGACAGTGCAGCACTCCCTCAGTACTGACCCTCTGACAGTGCGGCGCTCCCTCAGTACTGACTCTCTGACAGTGCAGCACTTCCTCAGTACTGACCCTCTGACAGTGCAGCCCTCCCTCAGTACTGACCCTCTGACAGTGCAGCCCTCCCTCAGTACTGACCCTCTGACAGTGCGGCACTCCCTCAGTACTGACCCTCTGACTGTGCAGCCCTCCCTCAGTACTGACCCTCTGACAGTGCGGAGCTCCTTCAGTACTGACCCTCTGACAGTGCGGCGCTCCCTCAGTACTGACCCTCTGACAGTGCAGCACTCCCTCAGTACTGACCCTCTGACAGTGCGGCACTCCCTCAGTACTGACCCTCTGACAGTGCAGCACTCCCTCAGTACTGACCCTCTGACAGTGCAGCACTCCCTCAGTACTGACCCTCTGACAGTGCAGCACTCCCTCAGTACTGACCCTCTGACAGCGCAGCACTCCCTCAGTACTGACCCTCTGACAGTGCGGCACTCCCTCAGTACCGACCCTCTGACAGTGCGGCACTCCCTCAGTACTGACCCTCTGACAGTGCAGCCCTCCCTCAGTACTGACCTTCTGACAGTGCAGCCCTCCCTCAGTACTGACCTTCTGACAGTGCAGCACTCCCTCAGTACCGACCCTCTGACAGTGCAGCACTCCCTCAGTACTGACCCTCTGACAGTGCAGCACTCCCTCAGTACTGACCCTCTGACAGTGCGGCACTCCCTCAGTACTGACCCTCTGACAGTGCAGCACTCCCTCAGTACTGACCCTCTGACAGTGCGGCACTCCCTCAGTACTGACCCTCTGACAGTGCGGCACTCCCTCAGTACTGACCCTCTGACAGTGCGGCACTCCCTCCGTACTGACCCTCTGACGGTGCGGCACTCCCTCAGTACTGACTCACTGACAGTGCAGCACTCCCTCAGTACTGACCCTCTGACAGTGTAGCGCTCCCTCAGTACTGACCCTCTGACAGTGTAGCGCTCCCTCAGTACTGACCCTCTCTCTGACAGTGCGGCGCTCCCTCAGTACTGACCCTCTGACAGTGTGGCACTCCCTCAGTACTGACCCTCTGACAGTGCGGCACTCCCTCAGTACTGACC
Organism: Scyliorhinus canicula; assembly: GCF_902713615.1. Classification (NCBI taxonomy): domain Eukaryota; kingdom Metazoa; phylum Chordata; class Chondrichthyes; order Carcharhiniformes; family Scyliorhinidae; genus Scyliorhinus; species Scyliorhinus canicula. The sequence continues at coordinate 4,290,360 of NC_052154.1, read as the reverse complement.
CTCTGACAGTGCAGCACTCCCTCAGTACTGACCCTCTGACAGTGCAGCACACCCTCAGTACTGACCCTCTGACTGTGCAGCACTCCCTCAGTACTGACCCTCTGACAGTGCAGCACTCCCTCAGTACTGACCCTCTGACAGTGCAGCACTCCCTCAATACTGACCCTCTGACAGTGCAGCACACCCTCAGTACTGACCCTCTGACTGTGCAGCACTCCCTCAGTACTGACCCCTCTGATAGTGCAGCACTCCCTCAGTACTGACCCTCTGACAGTGCAGCACTCCCTCCGTACTGACCCTCTGACAGTGCAGCGTTCCCTCAGTACTGACCCTCTGACAGTGCAGCACTCCCTCAGTACTGACCCTCTGACAGTGCGGCACTCCCTCAGTACTGACCCTCTGACAGTGCGGCACTCCCTCAGTACTGACCCTCTGACAGTGCAGCTCTCCCTCAGTACTGACCTTCTGACAGTGCAGCCCTCCCTCAGTACTGACCCTCTGACAGTGCTGCGTTCCCTCAGTACTGCACGGGAGATTTCAGCCGAGATTATATGGTCAAGGGCTGAATTCTCCTCTGCCCACCACCAGTAGCAGAGTTCATTTTTTTTTTTTTTTTAATTTAGAATATCCAATTCATTTTTTCCAATTAAGGGGCAATTTAATGTGGCCAATCCACCTAACCTGCACATCTTTGGGTTGTGGGGGTGAAACCCACGCAGACACGGGGAGAATGTGCAAACTCCTCACAGACAGTGACCCAGGGCCGGGATTCGAACCCGGGTCCTCAGCACCGTAGGCAGCAATGCTAACCACTGTGCCACCGTGCCGCCCGTGTAGCAGAGTTCATGATGCAGCGGCACCGATCTGCTTCTGACGCTTCTGTCCTCCGCTAGAACCGGGATTGAGACTCGCGCTGCGCCAGTGGGAGGATGCAATTAGCTCATTTAGACCTAGTAACGGGCCGGGCGCCATATTCGCTGGCTCTCGCGATTCCACAGTCCTCTGGGCCTGAGTGACAAGCGTGTACCTGACGTGGACCTTGCAGTGTGCCAAGGGGGTTACTCTGCAAGGGAGTTGCCCCCAAAGTCATCAGAGGCCCATCCACCCCTATAACACCCCCACTCCACTCCCATCAGTCCCCCACACTCCCCCCAAGAGACTCCCTTATTACAGAGACCGCAAACCCAGTAAATAAAGAGACCCCCACAGCGACCCTCTAAATAAAGAGACCCTCCCTTCCCCTAGACCACCTAGACTCCCCTGAGATCCCCCAGAAGAGACACCCCTGTCAGGAAGCTCCCCGGAATATAGACCCGTGTCTGGAAGCCGCCCAGAGAGAGAGACCCCTGTCAGTAACCCCCAACACCCCCACCACCCCACAGAAGAGGGGTGCTTCTGTTAGTTTCACTGTTGACTACTTCAAAGTTACTCAAGCCTGAAGGGAGATGAATAGAAATCACTTAACTCTATTTGATGCAGTCAATCAAAGCTTGATGTTTATAAACATTGCCCTTAGTTTCAAAGCTGACCACTTCAAAGTCACTCAACCTTGAAAGGATATGAATGGAACAATGCTGGGCATGTGTGGAAGCTGTAATCAAAGAACAAAGAAAAGTACAGCACAGGAACAGTCCCTTCGGCCCTCCAAGCCTGTGCCGACCATGCTGCCCGTCTAAACTAAAATCTTCTACACTTCCTAGGTCCGTATCCCTCTATTCCCATCCTATTCATGTATTTGTCAAGATGTCCCTTAAACGTCACTATCGTCCCTGCTTCCACCACCTCCTCCGGCAGCGAGTTCCAGGCACCCACTACCCTCTGTGTAAAAAAACTTACCTCGTACATCTCCTCTATGAAATGAAATGAAAATCGCTTATTGTCACGAGTAGGCTTCAATGAAGTTACTGTGAAAAGCCCCTAGTCGCCACATTCTGGCGCCTGTCCGGGGAGGCTGGTACGGGAATCGAACCGTGCTGCTGGCCCGCCTTGCTCTGCTTTAAAAGCCAGTGATTTAGCCTGGTGAGCTAAACCAGCCTCGCCCCTCGCACCTTAAACCTTTGCCCCCTAGTAATTGACTCCTCTACCCTGGGAAAAAGTCTCTGACTATCCACTCTGTCTATGCCCCTCATAATTTTGTAGACCTCTATCAGGTCACCCCTCAACCTCCTTTGTTCCAGTGAGAACAAACCAAGTTTATTCAACCCCTCCTCATCGCTAATTCCCTCCATACCAGGCAACATTCTGGTAAATCCCTTCTGCACTCTCTCTAAAGCCTCCACATCCTTCTGGTAGTGTGACGACCAGAATTGAACACTGTACTCCAAGTGTGGCCTAACTAAGGTTTTATACAGCTGCAACATGACTTGCCAATTTTTATACTCAATGCCCCGGCCAATGAAGGCAAGCATGCCATATGCCTTCTTGACTACCATCTCCACCTGTGTTGCCCCTTTCAGTGACCTGTGGACCTGTACACCAAGATCTCTGACTGTCAATACTCTTGAGGGTTCTACCATTCACTGTATATTCCCTACCTGCATTAGACCTTCCAAAATGCATTACCTCACATTTGTTCAGATTAAACTCCACCTGCCATCTCTCCGCCCAAGTCTCCAAACGATCTAAATCCTGCTGCAGTCCTCATCACTATCCGCAATCCCACCAACCTTTGTGTCGTCTGCAAATTTACTAATCACAGCCTAATAAATCAATATCAAAGAGAAATGAAGGAAAGGCTTGCAAATCAAAGACACATATTCCTTTCCTTAGGATGGTATTCAAGGGTAGAAGCTGACTGGCTTTCTCTTTCCAGGAATTGACAGGTGTTGCTCCCTCTGCCTGGGCCAGCAGGTGTATGTCTCAGGTGAGTGTTAAAACAGTGATTTTGTTTCACTGCCTTTGCCTGGACTACTCTCTAACTTCCTGACGGGGTATCTCTCTTCTGGGGGGCTTCCAGGTGGGGGTCTCTCTTCTGGTGGTCTCTCTGGGGTGGGGGTGTCTTCTTTTTATTTAGGGCCTCTCTGGTGGGGGTGGCGGGTGACCCAGAAAATACCCGGTGCGGGGTGGGGGGCTGAATTGCATTGCAGGGAGGCCTAGCCGCAGGAACTCACTCTCTGGACTCCCACACAAAATGGCGGCCTGATGGTGGCATTTCCTCGGAAATCCCTCACACTGCATAAATTTGCATGGTTAAGGATTGGGAATCGCTGCCGGATTTGCGCTCACACATGCAATTCAGCTCCGGGGGAGAGAACCATAGTTCCCCAAAACCGGAGTATCTCGCCCACAGTCTCTGGAATGTGGCTTGAACCCGTGATCTGTTGAAGTGGGAGCAACATGGTGGCATTCGGGTGCCCCAAGCATCAGGGTGCCCCTCACATCCCAGAATGGAATGGCAGGTTAATCTTTGTCTGATCTGGTTTCTGCCCTTGCAGCGCACCCACTGGATACCCTCACCTCTGGGTTCTACACAATGTCACAGCTTTAAAAATGTATCAGATTTCCCTCCCCTCAGATGTGTGGGCATGTTCCATTCGGAAGCCTCAGCCGAGGAGGAGTTCGGATTGTGGGTGAATCATCCGTTTGGATGTGAATCTAACAGGCAGGGCGTTGTGACTTTGCCATGTCTAACATCTGAGTTCTGCGTCTCTTTTAACGATGATTGTGTAAGGTTAAAGTTTTGTTCTTACAGTCCTTTTTATTTTAGCCCAGTTATAACTGGACAATGAATGCCATACTTAGCATTATGCAATTGGCTTCTGCATCAAGTTACACTACGTTATGTGTTGATATTTTTATACAGTGAATAACCTGGTATTTTGTATAGTGTTACAGCAGAATACACGGCTTCCAAATGCTGTTAACCCTTAATGCAGCATGACTGCCCTGAGACATCCTTCCACAATTAACCTCGGAGCATCAACACAAATATGTGGAAGGTACGACCCATATTCCTTTCCTTAGGATGGTATTCAAGGGTAGAATTCTCATTGACTTCTTTGCCAAGAGAAATGTCTTTGTTCCCCTTTCCTGGGATTGTATCCCAGTCCCTTTTCCAGTAATCCATAATCATGCTCCTTTCCTGGGAAGAGATTCCAGTACCTCTTTCCTGGGATGGCTTACATGTCCTTTTCCTATTTCAGTTATTCCTCTGTGTCCAACCTAGAATAATATTTCAGTGCCCATTTCCTGGTATCCATGTCTCTTTCCTGGGTTTGGATCCAGGTTCATCTTTTCTGGTTTTCCAGGTTAACCCCATGTATCTTTCCTAAAATGCTATTCCAGGCTCCCTTTCTTCATATTCCTTGTACTCCTAGTATTCCAATGTTTCTTTCCTGGTATTCCAGTTCCCCTTTCATGGTATTTCGGTGTCATCCCTCCTTGTATTCCTTGTCTTCCAAGGTCCTTTCCTGATATGAATGGCATTCCAATGTTTTTTTCCTGGTTTTCCAGTCCCTCTTTCCAGGTATTCCAGTTCCCCTTATACTCCTGGTATTTCATGTCCCTTTCCTGGTATTCCAATGTTTCTTTTCCGTTTTCCCAGTGCCCCTTTCCCCTTCAGCAAATTTGCACGGAGCAAGGTCCCATAGCTGGAAACGGGACAACTATGCTGCTGGGGTAGGTCAAGGCACCCCTGTCCCCACCTAACTCTGCTTATTATTTGATCTTTTTCTGTCCTATTGCTGCCAGTAACCCTGTGGATATCACGGGGAGTGCTTGAGGCAAACAGGATTTAAACAAAGCCTGACAAGGGCATGAAGGAGAAAGGGATGGGATTTATATTGATTAGGTTAGATACAGGAAGTAGGAAGGCGTTCCTGTGGAGTGGAAATGCCATTGTCCGGATGCAGCACCTCAGCATTGATGAAAGTGGCCATTTTGCGCGCTCTTCCCGGAGCCCCACGCATGCGCGATGCGAATGGTATAATGAAGCGGCCGATCACCACACTGCGCAGGTGTGAAAGTCTGCCGACCGCACTGCGCATGTGCGGCGACGCACGGAGCGTAACGACGTCATGACGTGCCCGAACTGTGGCACCGCCCACTTAAAGAAACACTGCCCTGCAAGAGGCAGGCGATGTTTAAATTGCGGAAAGCCTGGACACCATGCAGCCTTGTGCAGGTCTGCACCACCAGCCAGGCTTCAACCCGCCTATCAAGGCGCCGTCGTCCCCACCTCCACCTCTCCGGCAGTCAACCAGGATCAGACGCAAGCCCCAGAGATTGGATTTATGAACATTTGTTTTGTTTGCTATGTTCTGTTTTTGCACATTAGACACCTGTTCTCACATGTACATATGTTCCCATCTGCCATAGTATGCAAATAAGTTAGTTTTTTGGCCTACACATGTAAATACTTTCACATATGCTACAGAAAAACATTTCAAAAGAGGAGATGTCATGATATGCAGACATAATGAGATACAGACAGGCAGCTAATGAACACAGAGAACAGGACATAACCAATCAGCAGGCAGAACACTTGGGGGTGGTTTCTCACTATAAAAGGCACGAGACACTCACACTCCGCCTCGTTCCACTGGGGACATCTACAGAGTGAGTCAGGGTGCATATATCACATAACACCTCCAGCACGTGGCTAAGAGCTAGTCTGGTTCAGTCAGAGTAATCACACTTCAGTTAGCAGAGAGTTGAACTCACAGAGAACTGTGCTAACTGACAGGTTCAATAAATCAGATTGAACTAACTTCAAGGTCTGGAGTATCTTTCAGTTAAAGCTGCATCCAGTTGCAGCCCGTGTTATCTCAGTGTGCTTAACACGACCTAAGGATGACAGATTTCCTTCCCCAAGGGCCATCAGTAAACCGCATGGTTTCATTGACAATGGTTGAATACTTTTTGTTCCAGGTTTTATTGATTAACTGAATTTAAATTCCCCCAGCTGCTGTTGTGGGATTTGGATTGAGGCCTCGGGAGCATTAATCCTGGCCTTTGGGAGCATTAATCCTGGCCTTTGGGAGCATTAATCCTGGCCTTTGGGAGCATTAATCCTGGCCTTTGGGAGCATTAATCCTGGCCTTTGGGAGCATTAATCCTGGCCTTTGGGAGCATTAATCCTGGCCTTTGGGAACGTTAATCCTGGCCTTTGGGAGCGTTAATCCTGGCCTTTGGGAGCATTAATCCTGGCCTTTGGGAGCATTAATCCTGGCCTTTGGGAGCATTAATCCTGGCCTTTGGGAGCATTAATCCTGGCCTTTGGGAGCATTAATCCTGGCCTTTGGGAGCATTAATCCTGGCCTTTGGGAGCATTAATCCTGGCCTTTGGGAGCATTAATCCTGGCCTTTGGGAGCGCTGGCAGACCTGAGCTGAACTCACGGAGGGTTGGCCAGATCCAGCATCCAGTTTGGATATCCAAGTGTGAAGATGGGTTTCGGGATGACCTGGCTGAGCTGGTCTTCTCCCGGACTTCGCCATGTGGGAGAGGATCGAGGAAGAATGAAACTTTCTGATATCTTGGTCCACTCTGTGCTTGTTGCTCCCCGCGTTCAGTCTGGTTTGATTCCATTTGTCCAAGTAGTGTAAAAAGGAAAACAGCGCAGCCTATCTGGCGAATTGGGGCAGCACGGTAGCATAGTGGTTAGCACAATTGCTTCACAGCTCCAGGGTCCCAGGTTCTATTCCCAGCTTGGGTCACTGTCTGTGTGGAGTCTGCACGTTCTCCCCGTGTGCGCGTGGGTTTCCTCCGGGTGCTCCGGTTTCCTCCCACAGTCCAAAGATGTGCAGGTTAGGTGGATTGGCCATGCTAATTTGCCCCTAATGTCCAAAATTGCCTTAGTGTTGGGTGGGGTTACTGGGTTATGGGGATAGGGTGGAGGTGTGGGCTTGGATAGGATGCTCTTTCCAAGAGCGGGTGCAGTCTCGATGGGCCGAATGGCCTCCTTCTGCACTGTAAATTCTATGATCTGACCAGGGTAGGTACTGCCTCAAACCGCTCGGTTCCAGCTAGTTGTAGCACAGCACCACCTCCTGGTCATATAGATGGTATCACTGCCCAGGGAATGAGCTGGGAATTGCGAACACAGTTGAAGGGAGGCCAAAGCAAAATACGAGAACTCTGAAATAAAAACAGGAAATACTCTTTGAGTCAGGCAACATCGCCGGAGAGAAAAGTAGAGTTAATGTTTGAGGTCGCCGGCCCTCAATCAGAAACCAGGTGGTAGGAAAATATTATAAAATAACAATCTTTATTATTGTCACAAGTAGGCTTCCATTAACACTGCAATGAAGTTACTGTGAAAAGCCCCTAGTCGCCACATTCTGGCGCCTGTTCGGGTACACGGAGGGAGAATTCAGAATGTCCAATTCACTGAACAGCACGTCTTTTGGGACTTGTGGGAGGAAACCGGAGCACCCGGAGGAAACCTGCGCAGACACAGGGAGAACGTGCAGTGACCCAGCCGGGATTCGAACCTGGGTCCCTGCTGCTGTGAAGCAACAGTGCTAACCACTGCGCTACCCACTTTGTGAAAAAGACAAACTTCGCGGCTCTGTGCCTTAATGCACGGAGCATCTGCAATAAAGATACGAATGGGTACGATATAATTGGGATTACGCAGACATGGCTGCAGGGTGACCAGGGATGGGAAATGAATGTCCCAGGGTCCTCAGTATTTAGGAAGGACAGGCATAAAAGAAAAGATGGTGGCGTGGCACTGCTGGTTAAAGAGGAAATTAACACAATAGTGAGAAAGGATATTAGCTCTGACAATGTGGAATCTGTATGGGTAGAGCTGAGAAATAATTTAAAAGCAGCACGGTAGCACAGTGGATAGAATTGTGGCTTCACAGCGCCAGGATCCCAGGTTCGATTCCCCTCTGGGTCACTGTCTGTGCGGAGTTTGGCACGTTCTCCCCGTGTGTGCGTGGGTTTCCTCCGGGTGCTCCAGTTTCCTCCCACAGTCCAAAGACATGCAGGTTAGGTGGATTGGTCATGCTAAATGGCTTTAGTGTCCAAAACGTTAGGAGGGGTTGTTGGGTTATGGGGATAGGGTGGAAGTGAGGGCTTAAGTGGGTCGGTGCAGACTCGATGGGCCGAACGGCCTCCTTCTGCACTGTATGTTCTATGTCTATGTAAATACCAAGGGGCAAAAACATTAGTGGATGTCACATATAGACCCCCAAACTGGTGAGGTTGGGAATGGCATTAAACAAGAAATTAGGGATGCATGTAATAAGGGAATACCGGTGATCATGGCTGATTTAATCTTCACATAGATTGGGCAAATCCAATTAGCCATAGAGGAGGAATTTCTGGAGTGTATACGGAATGGTTTTCTTGACCAATATGTGGAGGAACCAACTAGAGAGCAGGCCATCTTAGACTGGGTACTGTGTAATGAGAAGGGAACCATTGCCAATCTGCCTGTACGAGACCCCTTGGGGATGAGCGACCATAACATGATAGAATTTTCTATCAAGATGGAGAGTAAAGTAGTTGATTCGGAGACTAGGGTGCTTAATTTTAGTAAAGGGAACTCTGAGGATATGAGGTGTGAGTTGGCCTTGATAGATTGGGGAGAGTTACATAAAGGGATGACAGTGGATAGACAATAGCAAACATTCAAGGAACACATGGGGGAACTACAGCGACTGTTCATTCCTGTCTGGCACAAAAGCAAAGGAGGTAAGAGGGCCAATCCATGGCTCACAAAGGAAATTAGAAATAGTATCCCTAATAGATTGGCCAAGAAAAATAATAGGTCTGAGGATTGGGAGCAGTTTAGAATTCAGCAGAGAAGGACGAAGGGATTGATTAAGAAGGGGAATGTACAGTACGAAAGGAAGCTTGCAGGGGACAGAAAGACTGACACTAAGAGTTTCTACAGATATGTGAAGAGAAAGAGATTGGTAAAGAGAAATGTAGGCCCCCTACAGACAGAAACAGGGGACTGCATAATAAGGGACAAAGAAATGGCTGAGCAATTAAATACATACTTTGGTTCTGTCTTCACAAAAGAGGACACAAACCAGATACCAGAAATGTTGGAGAATGAAAGGTTTAGTGAGAGGGAAGAACTGAGGGAGATCGACATTAGTAGAGAAATGGTGCCGGGAAAACTGATGGGATTGAAGGTGGATAAATCCCCAGGGCCTGAGAATCTGCATCCCAGAGTGCTTAAGGAGGTGGCTCTGGAAATAGTGGATGCATTGGTGGTCATCTTCCGGGATTCTATAGACTCTGGAACTGTCCCTGCAGATTGGAGGGTAGCGCACGTCACTCCGATATTCAAAAACGGAAGTAGAGAGAAAGTAGGGAATTATAGACCAGTAAGCCTAACATCAGTATTGGGGAAAATGCTTGAATCCATCATTAAGGACTTTATAGCGGAACATTTAGAAAGCAGTGGCAGGATCAGTCAGAGTCAGCATGGATTTATGAAGGGAAAATCACAGCAAGATCTGGACAGGTTGGGCGAGTGGTCAAACCAATGGCAGATACAGTATAATTTGCATAAGTGTGAGGTTATTCATTTTGGAAGCAAAAACAGGAAGGCAGATAACTACCTGAATGGTTGTAAATTGGGAGAGGGGAGTGTGCAGGGGGACCTGGGTGTCCTTGTGCACAATTTGCTGAAGGTAAGCATGCAGGTGCAGCAGGCGGTAAAGAAGGCTAATGGTATATTGGGAGCAGTGTACGCAGTTTTGTTCTCCTTCTCTGAGGAAGGATGTTCTTGCTCTCGAGGGAGTGCAGCAAAGGTTTACCAGACTGATTCCTGGGATGGCGGGACTGTCATATGAGGAGAGATTGACTAGGTTGGGATTGTTCTCGCTGGAGTTCAGAAACATGAGGGGGGATCTCAAAGAGACTTATAAAATTCTAACAGCACGAGACTGGGTAGATGCAGGGAAGATGTTCACAATCATAGATGTGTCCAGAACCAGGGGTCACAGTCTGAGGATTAGGGCAGCACGGTAGCATTGTGGATAGCACAATCGCTTCACAGCTCCAGGGTCCCAGGTTCGATTCCGGCTTGGGTCACTGTCTGTGCGGAGTCTGCACATCCTTCCCGTGTGTGCGTGGGTTTCCTCCGGGTGCTCCGGTTTCCTCCCACAGTCCAAAGATGTGCAGGTTAGGTGGATTGGCCGTGATAAATTGCCCTTAATGTCCAAAATTGCCCTTAGTGTTGGGTGGGGTTACTGGGTTATGGGGATAGGGTGGAGGTGTTAACCTTGGGTAGGGTGCTCTTACCAGGAGCCGGTGCAGACTCGATGGGCTGAATGGCCTCCTTTTGCACTGTAAATTCTACGAAATCTATGATTCAGGGTAAACCATTTCAGACAGAGATAAGGAGACATTTCTTCACACAAAGAGTGGTGAGCCTGTGGAATTCATTACCACAGGAAGTAGTTGATGCTAAAACTTTGAATATATTCAAGAGGCGACTGGATATAGGACTTGGGAAGAATGGGATCAAAGGCTATGGGGAGAAAGCAGGATTAGGCTATTGAGTTGGATGATCAGCCATGATCGTGATGAATGGCGGAGCAGGCTCGAAGGGCCAAAAGGCCTCCTCCTGCTCCTATCTTCTATGTATCTATGTACCGTACCACCCAAAGACTTTCATTTATATTGCACCTTTCATGACTGTATCCCAGAGCCCTTTACAGCCAATGAAGTGCTTTTGAAGTGTAGTCACTGTTGTAATGTAGAGAACACGGCAGCCAATGTACACACAGCAAGGTCCCGGAGAACAGCAATGCGATAATGACCAGACAGTCCACATTTGTGATGTTGATGGAGGGATAACTATTGGCCTGGACACCCTGCTCATCTTCAAAATGGTGCCATGGGATATTTTATGCTCACCTGAGAAGGCAAACCGGGCCTCAGTTTAACGACTCATCCAAGATAAAGGCACCTTTCACAGTGGGGCACTCCCTCCCAACAGCACTGTCCAGTCAGCCTAGAAGTTGCACTCAACTTCCTGACATAATAATTGAATTCACAACTTTCTGACTCAGGAAATGTTGTGTTATTCACGGAGACACAGCTCAAGTCCTGAAGTGAATGAATGAATGAAAATCGCTTATTGTCACGAGTAGGCTTAAATGAAGTTACTGTGAAAAGCCCCTAGTCGCCACATTCCGGCGCCTGTCCGGGGAGGCTGGTACGGGAATCGAACCGTGCTGCTGGCCTGCTTGGTCTGCTTTAAAAGCCAGCGATTTAGCCTTGTGAGCTAACCCAGCCCCCTAAGTGGGACTTAAACCTTATGGCCAGAGGCAAGGGCACGGTAACAAGGTCACAGTCATGAAGCATTAAATCTGTTTCTCTCTCTATAGATGCTGCCAGACCAGACCTGTACAAACTATGTACAGCAGCACAAACATTTCACAAAGCACTAAAGTGAATTTTAAAGCAGAGAGGCAGTGGCGTTAATCACATCTAAGCATGATTAAAGTCCTGGCAAAACTTTTCACGAAGAGGTAGAAAGAGAGGTCGAGAGGGAGGTAGAGAGAAAAAGCTTTTGGTGGCAAAAGATTAGGAACAAAGTGACTGAGTGAACAGCTTCAAACAGCGGAGTAGAGAGAAGGAACTGGACAGTGAGCCAGAGGACATTCCCAGCCACGAGGAAAGATTGTTTACACTGGAACTGGGGAGGTTGAGGGGAGATTCAATCGAGGTGATTCAAAATGTGTGGGGACCAGATAAGAGTGGATACCATGGTCCCATTTTCGAGGGTAATGAGGTCAATAACCAGGACAGAGGAGATATGTAATTGGTATAAAGCTCAGGGGAGAGTTGAGGAGAAATGTTTCCACCCAGTGGATGGTGGAGGACTCAGGGTAACCAACATCCCAGATTTTCCAGGACCGTCCTGTAATTTGGCCTCTTGTCCCGCGTTCAGGGTCAGGCTTGCGTTTGATCCGGGAATCCGTCTGCCCTGGATTTCTACAGCAGGCACTGTTCCTGTGTGTGTTGGGCATGCTGTCTATTCTATTCAGGGCTGCCCGTGCTGGGTGAGTGGCAGGGCCCAAGCTGGCAGCAGCAGAATGGGGCCGGGTGGCATGGCTGCGGGTCCGTCCCCTCCAGGCCCATCCTTGGGAGGAGGCACCAGTATTCCCACAGCCTCCCAACCCTCCCAGGGGCTGACTGCACGCACCACTCATGATAATGGTGCACCTTATTGATCTACCCAGGGTTGCTCACCTTGGGAGGGCTGGAAGTAACTGTCTGGAAGGACAGGCGGAAACATGAATCATATTTAAAATCCTCCCCACTGGGCCTGGGCTGGGGTCCCGGCTGGGCCTGGGCTGGGGGCTCGGCTGGGCCTGGGGTCTCGACCGGGCCTGGGCTGGGGGCTCGGCTGGGCCTGGGCTGGGGTCCCGGCTGGGGCTGGGGTCCCGGCTGGGCCTGGGCTGGGGGCTCGGCTGGGCCTGGGCTGGGGTCCCGGCTGGGCCTGGGGTCCCGGCTGGGCCTGGGCTGGGGGCTCGGCTGGGCCTGGGCTGGGGGCTCGGCTGGGCCTGGGCTGGGGTCCCGGCTGGGCCTGGGCTGGGGTCCCGGCTGGGCCTGGGCTGGGGTCCCGGCTGGGCCTGGGGTCCCGGCTGGGCCTGGGCTGGGGGCTCGGCTGGGCCTGGGCTGGGGGCTCGGCTGGGCCTGGGCTGGGGTCCCGGCTGGGCCTGGGCTGGGGTCCCGGCTGGGCCTGGGCTGGGGTCCCGGCTGGGCCTGGGCTGGGGTCCCGGCTGGGCCTGGGCTGGGGGCTCGGCTGGGCCTGGGGTCTCGGCTGGGCCTGGGCTTGGGTCCCGGCTGGGCCTGGGCTGGGGTCCCGGCTGGGCCTGGGCTGGGGGCTCGGCTGGGGGCTCGGCTGGGGGCTCGGCTGGGCCTGGGCTGGGGTCCCGGCTGGGCCTGGGCTGGGGTCCCGGCTGGGCCTGGGCTGGGGGCTCGGCTGGGGTCTCGGCTGGGCCTGGGCTTGGGTCCCGGCTGGGCCTGGGCTGGGGTCCCGCCTGGGCTGGGGCTCGGCTGGGCCTAGGCTGGGGGCTCGGCTGGGCCTGGGCTGGGGGCTCGGCTGGGCCTGGTCCTGGGCTGGGCTGGGGTCTTGGGCTGGGCTGGGAGGATGGGCTGAATGGCCTCCACTGTTTCTATGGAGACGCAGAAGCCCCGCCCCATCGCAGACCCCGCCCCTCGGTGTCACCGGGCGTTTGCGCCCTCTGACCCGGAGCCGGAAGTGAGTGCGGGCCGCGGGTGTCATGGCGGCCGGGGCTCGGCTGGAAAACGCTAACCCGCTGATTTACGGGCGGAGTTCGGAGCGGCCGCTCACCGCCCGCGAGCAGGAGGAGGAGGCGGTGGATCCCATCGACTCCAGGGAGATCTTCGATATCCGGCAGCGGGAAACCCGCAGGGTGCAGTGTGGCGGGAGAGGGGAGGGATGGTGGTGGTGATAGACGGAGGGGTGGTGAAGGGAATTGAGGAGCGGGGAGAAGGTGTGGTGAAGTGGGGGACGGAGGTGAGGGAGAGTGACGGGGGTGAGGGAGGGGTGACGGGGGTGAGGGAGGGGTGACGGGGGGGGGTGAGGGGTGAGGGAGGGGGCGGGTGAGGGAGGGGGGACGGGGGTGAGGGAGGGGGCGGGTGGGGGACGGGAGGGAGGGGGCGGGTGGGGGATGGAGTGAGGGAGGGGACGGGAGTGAGGGAGGGGGCGGGGTGGGGGACGGGAGGGAGGGGGGCGGGTGGGGGATGGGAGTGAGGGAGGGGACGGAGTGAGGGAGGGGACGGGAGTGAGGGAGGGGGCGGGTGGGGGACGGGAGTGAGGGAGGGGGCGGGGTGAGGGAGGGGGCGGGGGGGGACGGGAGTGAGGGAGGGGGCGGGTGCGGGAGGGGGGGTGGGGGATGGGGGTGAGGGAGGGGAGTGGGTGGGGGAGGGGGCGGGTGGGGGATGGGGGTGAGGGAGGGGGCGGGTGGGGGATGGGGGTGAGGGAGTGGGGCGGGTGAGGGAGGGGGGTTGGGGACGGAGGGAGGGAGGTGGGGGACGGAGTGAGGGAGGGAGGTGAGGGGGCGACAGAGGTGAGGGGGGATGGAGGACGGAGGTGAGGGGGGGATGGAGGTGAGGGAGGGAGGTGGGGGACGGAGGTGAGGGAGGAGGTGGGGGGGAGTGGGGGATGGAGGGGGGAGGGTGGTGGGGTGGGGGACGGAGGTGAGGGGGGTGTGGAGGATCAAAGAATCTACAGTGCAGAAGATCTGCACTGGCCCTTGGACAGAGCACCCTATGCCCGTAACCCCATCCAAACTTTTTGAACACCAAGGGCAATTTAGCACGGCCAGTCCACCTAACCTGCACGTCTTTGGACTGTGGGAGGAAACCGGAGCACCCGGAGGAAACCCACACAGACACGGGGGGGGGGGGGGGGGGGGGGGAGAGAAGACATGGGGAATGTGTGTCGTGATGGAAGGGGAGAACCAGGAACATGCTTTGTGATGGTGATTTTACTTGTGTTGTTTTTAGTCATTAACCTGAAAATCAAACTCGTTTCTGCCCCGCTCGCCACTGAGAGCCTGAGTTTAATAAAGGGGTGGCTTTTCCCCAGGGGTGCACATCCCCTGAGTGAATGTTGCTTACACATGCTGCTGTAGAAAGTTTCCTTGACGTGTTTACATCTGATCAGATCGATCAACGACCCTGAGCATCCATTAAGTCTGGAGGAGTTAAATGTTGTAGAACAGCTTCGAGTTAACGTAAGTATTCTTTAATGGTCATTGTTCTAAACTAAGATTGCATTATATTTTCAGGTGTTGGGTAAGTTATAAAGACAGCTTCGCACAACTAAACTTCACTGAAAATCAGGAGTGTGTCTGCCAACTTTCTAAAGTGTAAGCTGTGGGGCAGGGATTGACCTTCGAAATCCTGAACACTTCATTTAGATAGTGTGGGACTTTTATTTTGCCTTTTATGAGAATCGGTAGTCCGGTTGGTTGGAGGTGTAAAAAAGACGACTTTATTGTTAATTATTCACTGGTACATATTTGAATAAGAACTGAATAAAAACTTAGAAACAAAACATCAAACAATACATAAAAAAGTCAAGCACATGACAAAAAGTATAAGCGCAAAAAGAAATCACTTTAAACACAAACAAACAGATATATGATTTAATAATTCAGAAACAAAAGACCTCTGCCTCAATGTCCTATCTTTTAAAAAAATAAATTTAGAGTACCCAATTCATTTTTTCCAATTGAGGGGCATTTTAGCGTGGCCAATCCACCTACCCAGCACATCTTTGGATTGTGGGGGCGAAACCCACACAAACACGGGGAGAATATACAAACTCCGCACAGACAGTGACCTGGGGCAGGGATCGAACCTGGGACCTCGGCGCTGTGAGGCAGCAGGGTTAACCACTGCGCCACCGTGCTGCCCGACAGGGTCCTATCTTTAAGGGAATTCCTATCTTGGGTTTAACTCCACAGGGACACCAAGGCCTCGCTGAGTATTCACCTCTCACTTTGCACCCATTCAAATAATAATCTGCCTTCCTATTTTTGCTCACCTCTGGTTCTTCTGAAACACGAAGAATATAAATGCAATTCACTCAGCCTCTCATCATAGGGACCGATTTAGTGAACCTTCGCTGTACCACCTCCAATCCTTCCTTAAATATGGTGAGCAAAACTGCACTGTACTCCAGGTGTGGTCTCACAAAGTGTTGTGCAATTGTAGCAAGAATCCTATTCTTGTTCTTCAATCTCTACAATAAAACATGCTATTTACCTTTTTTTTAAAATTTAGAGTGCCCAATTCATTTCTTTCCAATTAAGGATCAATTTAGTGTGGCCAATCCACCTAACCTGCACATCTTTGGGTTGTGGGGGCGAAACCCACACAAACACGGGGAGAATGTGCAAACTCCACACGGACGGTGACCCAGAGCCGGGATTGAACGTGGGACCTCGGCACCGTGAGGCAGCAGCTAACCCACTACGCCACCATGCTGCCCTATATTTACCTTCCTTATTGTTTACTGTACATGCATTCTAAATTATATTTCTGTACAAATACGTCCCAAGGTAGGGTGCACTTTCAGTCGGCCGGTACATACTCGATGGTCCGAATGGCCTTCTGCACTGTGGGGATTCTCTGGATTCTAACTCAACATCAGTATTGATAAGTTTCATGTTTTTAAATGATATTCTGCTTTTCTGTTCTTACAACCAAAATGAATAACACCTCGCTTCCCTGTTATATTCCATCGGCCATCTACTTATCCCCTCGCGTAACCTGTCTAAATCCTTGTGCAACCACTTTGTGTCTTCCTTGCAGCTTACATTCCCACGTACCAGGGAGGACATTAAGCCTGCTGTGTCTGTGCTGGTTCGGTATGAGCAACCGCCCAATGCCATCCCCTAACCCTTTGCCTGCAGCTTTTCTTTTTCAGTTAATGATCCAGTTCCGTTTTCCAGTTGAAGGTCTCAATTAAAGGTTGCCTTCATCACAGCCTCAGGCATTCTGCACTGTAAATTCTATGTAATTCAAGATGCAAACCACTCCCTGTTTGAAAAAGTTTTTCCCTCATTTGCTAATCACCTTAAATCTGTGCCCCCTGGTCCTAACTATGTATTGTTAACAAACTTCACTCTGCTACCCGGACCAATATTTAGCTTTCAACCCAATAACATTTGAATATCTGCCCCTCATATCGTGGGCAGCATGGTCGCACAGTGGTTTGCATAGTTGCTACACAGCGCCAGGTTCTCAAGTTCGATTCCCAGTTGGGTCACTGTCTGTGCGGAGTCTGCACGTTCTCCCCGTGTGTGCGTGGGTTTCCTCCGGGTGCTCCAGTTTCCTCCCACAGTCCAAAGATGTGCGGGTTAGGTGGATTGGCCATGCTAAATTGCCCTTGGTGACCACAAACTTTAAGTGGGGTTACTGGGTTACAGAGATAGGGTGCAGGTGTTGGCTTAAGTAGGGCGCCCTTTCCAAGGGCCGGTGCAGACTCGATGGGCTAAATGGCTTCCTTCTGTACGGTAAATTCTATGATCTATGTGGGAGCTTCCTGTGCACAAATTGACTACATTTGCTGCTTCAAAAAGTACTTCATCAAGAGCTTTGGGACATTATATTTACAAATTGAGGTGTTGGCAAGATAGATGTAAACAAATTTAAAAAACATGGATTGGCCATGCTAAATTGCCTGTAGTGTCCTAAAATGTAAGGTTGGGGGGTGGGGGGTGGGGGGGGGGGGGGGGGGGGGGGTTGTTGGGTTACAGGTATAGGGTGGATACGTGGGTTTGAGTAGGGTGATCATTGCTCGGCACAACATCGAGGGCCGAAGGGCCTGTTCTGTGCTGTACTGTTTTATATGTTCTAAATTATTTAAACTGAACAATTTTACTTGTGTTGAGTGACTGATCTAAGTGTAAAAGTGGGCCCTGTCTGTGATATATAAATTGGCATTGTTGCAAATTGTGCAATATTATTTCTCATGTCAATTTTGAATTTAGCGAGGGAGAGTGGGTGTACTGGGACTGCAGTCAGAGATTCTGGAATCATGAAACCGCTCTCGCCAGGGCTCGACCTAACCTCTGCTGCCTTATTCGCACCAAATCCTGCCCATCCATCATCCCTGTCCTCACTAACCTACATTGCTTTCTGATTCAGCCTCATTAACATTTTTAAAATTCTCATCCTCAATATCAAATTCCTCCTTGGTGTGCCACTCCCAATCTCCTGTAACCTCCTCCAGCCTTCCAGCCCTCCCATATCTGCACTCCAGCACTCCATCAATTCTGGAACATTTCCTGATTTTAATCGTTCCTCCATCGATAGTCGTGCCTTCAGGTCCTGGACCCTGAGCTCTGAAACTTCCTGAGTAAACTTGTCGATCTCACTCTTCCTCTGAGACTCAGTGGACTTGACCATTGAAAGGTGTTCCCAGTTTACTGGACTGAACTTGATTTTTCTGTCTCTACCAGGTGACTGATCATGAGAACAGTGTGTCTGTGGCCTTCACTCCCACAATCCCTCACTGTAGTATGGCTACACTGATTGGTTTATCCATTAAAGTCAAGTTGCTACGCTCGCTGCCTGCACGCTTCAAGGTGAGAGTTAATTACCTGATAATCAGTGTGTTGGGACAGAGAAATTAAATACCTTGCACTAGTCTTCACGGTGGAAGACACCAAATAGAAGGAAAACTCAGTCTGTGTTATGCTAATATACTCAAAAGGTTTGATAGAGAAGGAAAGGAGGTGGTGTTTGTCGTAACTCAGGGAAAAGAGATAAATCCAGATGATTCTGAATTTGACATTCCTCAAATTAGATTGGACAATGAGGAAGTAATAAGAAATTGGAATAAATTACTGAGTTACCTTCTGGAGGAAAATCAAAATGACCTCAAAGAGTTATTACAGTCACATAGAGCTGTATGTGGGAATAAATTGGGAAAGTAATTATACACGATGTAGAAAATACTGCTCCAATTAAGCAACAACGATACAGGCCCAATCCACTAAAGTTAGCACAGGTACAAAAGGAGATTGAAAGCATGCTTAAGAATGATATCATCAAAGTGAGTTGCAGCAATTGGAGCTTCCCTATTGTGATGATACCAAAGGCGGATAGAGCACAATGATTGTGTGTGGACTATAGAAAAGTCAAAGTAGTTATGAAATCAAATTTTTATTTCTATTCTCCATTTGGAAGACTGGTGAAAAGGTGGGACAAGCGAATTTTATGAGCTAACTTGACTTGTGTTAAAGGATAAAGTGCCTTTAACAGACAGGGTGAAGGAAGTTTCGGCTTTTGGTTTGCATCAGTTTAAAGTTCTGCCATTTGGAATGAAGAATGCACCAGCAACATTGCAAAGATTAACCATCAAGGTCATTTCTGGACGAAACAATTGTGCCGTATACATTGACGATTTGATGATGTTCGGTCAGATGTGAAGGAGCATTTGGAATACTTGGAGGAATTATTCGATTAGTTACAGGAGGCTAGTAACCTTGGTTAAAAGTGAATTTGCAAAAGCTCAAGTCACGTTCTTAGGCCATACAATTGGACAGGGTCAGATGGAGTCGCGGAACGTGAAAACGGAAGCTATCGGGGAGTTTCCAATACCATCAACAAGGAGAGAGGTTCTGATTAATTCTACTGGAAATTCGAGTCAAATTTTAGCCGTGTGGCTGCTCCACTGACTGAACTTCTGAAAAAGCACCGGAGATTTCAGTGACGTCAGAATCCCAAGAATTCCCATCGCTTCTCAGCCTTTTGTCTAAGATCAAGCCCAAGATGAGGTGAAATGCCTTTTCTTGTCAGCTTGGGTCCTGTATGTCTCTCTTGTGGAGACCATGAACTGGCTTCAATTTGAATTTGAATTGGTTTTTAGAACAAGCAATGAGATGGATTAAGGGTTTGCCCAGTCCACTCTGCGCATTGGCTTTGTAACTTTAAGGATGGGATTTTAAAAATTTCAAAAAAGAATCATAAATCCCTACAGTGCAGAAGTAGAGTTGGATGATCAGCCATGATCGTGATGAATGGCGGAGCAGGCTCGAAGGGCTAAAAGGCCTCCTCCTACTCCGATCTTCTATGTATCTATGAGGCCATTCAGCCCATCAGGTCTGCACCGACCCTTCAAAAGAGCACCCTACTTATGCCCATACCCCTCCCTATTCCTGTAATCCCACCTAACCTTTGGACACTAAGGGCAATTGATCATGGCCAATCCACAAAACCTGCACATCTTTGGACTGTGGGAGGAAACAGGAGCACCCGGAGGAAATCCACGCAGACATTGGGAGAACGTGCACACATCACAGTCGCCCAAGTCTGGAATTGAACTTGGGTGCATGGTGCTATGGGCCAACAGTTTAAGCAAGGAATTTAAGGTGGCATTTGATGTAGTGGTGTGGGCATTAGTGTAGTACTGTTGCAGGAAGACGGCAAAGGAATCAAAAGGCCTGTTTGTTCATTTTCTCGGAAACTAAATATTCATCGAGAAGGAAACATTGGGTTTGGTACTGGCATTACAACATTTACATTGCTAACAATTCAGCATCAGTGACAATTGTATATACAGACCATAATCCATTACAGTTTTGGGAAACGTTTAAGGATTGAAATGCAAAACTGTTCAGATGGAGTTTATTGCTACAAACATTTAACTTAAAAATTATTCATGTAGCAGGAAGAGAAAACGTGATTGTAGATGCTTTATCACAACTTTGAAATGTGAGGAGACCGGAACGTTCAATGGTGCAAAAGAAAGACTTAAATGGGCTAACCCTAATGTTTAAATTTGCATTATTACATGTAAAATAATGTATATTTCTATATTAGTTGTGTTCAGTAATGAGAAATCTTTAGAGTTGAAAGGATTTGGAAAATGAAGCCATCATTTTATATTGCTGGTTCATTTCATTTTGGAGGAAGGTGTGATGAATGTCGGAATTTCAGATATATTGTATATATTTGTTGCAGTAGGGGTTAGAAGCCTGGGTTATTGTGCATGTGACTGCTGCAGTAGTGTTTTTAAAAATCCTGGTTTGCAAGGTAACTATCTTTTTGGGTTTTACGATGCAATTAGAGCATCGTAAAAGCTTGGGCTAATGGATTTGTGCCTGGATTAAGAGTGTTTCCTGTGGGATAGTTAATTAGATACATTGTGTTCGGTTGGTAAGATGATGTAACAAATGCGAGGAGCTAGAGCACCAGGAATTTTACAGAAAAGCAGCTCAGTTCTAGATTGGGATGTGAACAGAAGACAAGAATTAGCTCTGAAGGCAGTTCAGTTAAAGGCAGGTCATGCCCCAATTCCTAAAGACATGGGGGTGGCGAAGGAGCTGCTCAGGTTTATGGAGCAGATGGAAGATGCGGATCCGTGGAGACTTTGACACGAGGGAGAAGGAGTTCTCCTTTTTCTCACGTGTACTGGGTTTGCTCCCGCATTGACTTTTTTATAGTAGGTAAGGTGCTGCTCCCTGGGGTGGTGGGGTTGGAACGTACAGCAGTTGTCACACCACACTATGTGGATTTGTTTGGAGAGGGGTTACGCTAGGACCCCTATGGAGGGTGGATGTGGCATTGTGGGTGGATATGGGGGCGTGTGAGAGAATAGCCACTGCAATCGGGAAGTATGTGGAGTTTAAAATGAGCAAGGAGGACTTGCCTTCCATGTTCTGGGAGGCGTTAAAGGTGGTAAGTTGGGGAGAGCTGATCTCGATTGAGACTCAGGCGGGAAGGATGGACAGACAGAGGCTGGTAGGCGCTATTCTGGCGGTGAACTACCCCAAAGGAGGAATTGTTGAGTGAGAGGATCAAGCACCAGATGTAGTTTGAATTAGTATCGACGGGCAAGGCAGTCACGTACGAGGGGTGTTCTATGAGCATGGTGAGAAGGCCAGTAGGCCTCCTGGGAGATAGTGCAAATTAAGAACCGGGGGTGGGGGGGAGAAAATGCAGGGGTTGGAGGAGGTGCATTGTAATATTATCTTTATTGTCACAAGTAGACTTGCATTAACACTGCAATGAAGTTACTGTGAAAATCCCCCAGTTGCCACATTCCGGCGCCTGTTCGGGTACACAGAGGGAGAATTCAGAATGTCGAATTCACCTAACAAGCATGTCTTTCGGGACTTGTGGGAGGAAACCGGAGCACCCGGAGGAAACCCACGCAGACACAGGGAGAACGTGCAGACTCCACACAGACAGAGACCCAAGCCGGGAATCAAACTCAGGACCCTGGCGCTGTGAAGCAACAATGGTAACCACTGTGCTACCGTGCTAGGCAGTCTGGGAAAGTTTATGGACTTCTGTCTCTCTGATCCTGAAGAACAATAAGGATCCAGAGGAGTGTGGGTCATATCAGCCTACATCTCTGTTTAACGCCGATGCAAAGTTATTGACAAATGTGCTGGTCTCTAGCTTGGAGGATTGTTGTCAGATGGGAATTGTGAAGGGCTGACAATTGTCGGCCAATATAAGAGGAGTTTTGAATGTGGTGATGTCACCCCCAGCGATTTCGGAATTGGACATAATAACCACCTTGGACACAGAGAAAGTACTCGATCGAGTAGAATGGGAGTATGAGATACTGGGACGGTTTGGGTTTGGACCTAGGATCTTGTCTTGCATCAGATTGTTGTATAAGGCCCCCACTACAAGTGTTTGTATCAACGCATTAAGCTCTGGGTACTTTAGATTATATAGGGGAACAAGGCAGTGGTGTCCACTCTCCCCGTTACTTTGTGCATTGGCAATTGAACCTCTGGCTATTTCACTGAGGTCGTCAAGAGATTGGAAAGGTATAGAGAGGGGAGGTATGGAGCATCGCGTATCCCTACACTTATTGTTGTATGTAACAGACTCTACAGTGTGGGAAGATTATGGAGATATTGAGCAAGTTTGGATCGTTTTCAGGTTATAAGCTCAGTGCAGGGAAGAGTGAGGTGTTTCCGGTGAAGGGGGATTTGAAAAGGTGGGATACTCTCTCGTTATCATTGGCGGGATGAGTTGAAACTGTGAAAGTGATGGTCCTTCCAAAATTCTTATTTATAGTCGAGAGTCTCCCAGTCTTGGGGCAGATGGAGGACGCCTCCTGTACAAGGTGGTGTTTGAGGACACAGGTGACGGCTCCGCTTCTCTTCTCGCCGGCCAGGTACTCTACCGACCCGGTAATAATAGCCTCCTGAGGAGTTTGGAACCAGTTTAGGCAACATTTTACGCTGGAGTCAATGCCGTTAAGGGCATTGATATGTGGGAACCATAGCTTTATCCCGGCAGGATTGGACTCGTCATACAAGGCCTGGGAGGGTGTAGAGAGGGTTAGGGATTTATTCGTGGAAGGTAGGTTTGTGGGGCTGGAGGAGCTGGTGGATTGGTTTCAGCTTCTGGGGGTATTTACAAGTGAGGAACTTTGATCAGAAGGAGCATTCAACGTTTCCTCAGTTGCCACCCCTCTCACTAATGGATATGGTGGTTTATTCCGATGAGATAGGGGAGGGGAAGATCTCCAATGTCTATGAGCAGTTGATGGAGAGGGAAAGAACTTCGTGGGAGGAGATGAAGAGAAAATGTGAGGAAGAGTTGGGTTGTGCAATTGAGGGGGGGGGGGGGGTGGTATGTGGAATGAGGAATTCACACAGGGTAAACTCTACCTCCTCGTGTGTGAAAGTGAGCCTGATCCAGTTTGAAGTGGTGCACAAAACGCGAATGTGTGGGTTATTTCCGGAGGTGGAGGGCCGATGTGAGCATTGTCCAAGGGGGGCCAGCCAACCACACTCGCATGTTTTGGTCCTGCCCTAAATTAGGGACGGTCTGGGAGTCCTTTTTTGACACTGTCAAGAGATTTGGGGGATAAAGGTGGCACTGTGCTCGTGGGTGGCGATATTTGGGATGTCGGATGAACTGGCGCTGCAAGAAGGGAAAAGGACCGATGTGTTGGCCTTTGCCTCCCTGATAGCCTGGAGGTGAATTCTGCTGGGGTGGTGGGCCCCGGAGGCGCCGCGGGCAGTGACTTGGGTGACGGCGAGAAAATGAAGTCCGCCGTTGGGGGGCCCGAAGAGAGGTTCTATTCGAGGTGGCGGCTGTTAGTCTCCAGCAATTGGGAGTGCGGTTAGCAGAAAAGAGGGAAATAGGATGGTGTTTGTTATAAAAATCATATAAAGTTGAGTGATTGTTCTGTACATTGTAAAATGTCCTGAATAAAAATATTTTCTAAAAAGAATTACCAAATGCTTTTGGGTAAATATACAAGATGGGAACTTCCCTGGGGATTTAGTGGGAAGTTGCATTACTGCTGCAGAAATGGTGCCAGGAATCAGTGAAGTTCAAGGTTCAATCACTAATCTGAGGTGAATCTGGGCAGGGAGTGGGCAGCATTTCGCTGGGTACCATTCTATGTTTCTAAGGCAGGAAGATGTTTATTGATTTCAGACACCTCTATTCACAATGCTGTTTCAGTGACAGCCGGAAATCCAGTCCCCCATGCCTCCTGCCTTATACTTTCCAGGATTGTGCTTGGGTTTGAATTTCTAACATTCAACTATTCTTCTGCAGGTAGACGTCCACATCACTCCTGGAACCCATGCTTCTGAACATGCAGGTGAGCTGTGTCTGCGTGGAGACGCTGTGTGTGTGTGCGCGTTCATAAAAGGTGTGTGTGTGTGCGTGCGTACGTACACGTGTGTGTGTATACACGCGTGGACATGTGGGTGTGTGCGCGCGCGTAGACGTGTGTGCCCGCGCGCGTAGGCGTGAGTGTGCGGGCGTAGACATGTGTGCGTGCGCGCGTAGACGTGTGTGCACATGCGTGCGTAGACGTGTGTGTAGACATTTGTGTGCGCGCGCGTAGACGCTGGGTGTGTGCGCGCGCATAGACGTGTGTATATGTGCCCGTGCGCGCATAGACGTGTGCGCGCGCGCGCGCGTAGACGCGTAGGTGTGTGTGCGCGCGCGCGAAGACGTGCAGGCGTAGACGTGTGTGCGTGCGCGCGTAGACGTGTGTGCGTGCGCGTGTAGACGTGTGTGCGTGCGCGCGTAGACGTGTGCGTGCGCGTGTAGACGTGTGCGTGCGCGCGTAGACGTGTGTGCGTGCGCGAGTAGACGTGTGTGTAGACGTTTGTGTGCGCGCGCATAGACGCTGTGTGCGTAGACGTTTGTGCGCGTGGGTAGACGCTGTGTGTGTGCGAGGGTAGAAGCTGTGTGAAGCGCGCGCATAGACGTGTGTGCACGCTGTGTGAAGTGTGAGCGCGAGTACACGCTGTGTGAGGTGCACGCGCGTACAGGCTGTGACGTGTGCGCACGCGCATCGTGTAGACACTGTGCGCGCAGAAAATAGTGGATCAGTCCTTGTAATCTATGACATTTCAGACTGCAGTGTCTCCAGACGTGTCATGCAACTGTGCTGGGAGGTGGAGAACTAATTGAGGATCTTCATCCCCAGTTTCTTTAGCTAAACTCCTTGTTCAGGATAAAGCATTCATTAACCCAGAATCTCCAAGTTAGACCGAGCACCGTGGTGGAGGGGGAAATGTGGGATATAGAACGAGTACCCAGCAGGGAGGTGGGACCGTGAAGTGGACATGGAGTTCTTGCATTGCGCTGAATAAAACCTTCTCTTTTTCCCAGTGAATAAGCAGTTGGCTGATAAGGAACGCGTGGCGGCCGCTCTGGAAAACTCTCACCTACTGGAGGTTGTTAACCAGTGTCTGTCCGACAGATTGTGACCAAATCGCAGTGAGATTCGCCTGAAAAAAGACACTTGCAGCTGTAAACAATCACAACAGTTGTGATCCCTGACCCTATCTGAGGATCTCTGCTGACTCGCTGTGGTTTCCAAGATGTCTGGAGTTCCTGAACATGACACAACCCCCAAAACAGGGCTTCCTGCGTCTTACATCTGTAAGTCAATTCACCAGCTGTGCCATTGTGTAGATGGAGAATGAGTCATTGAAGAACACACAAATCGATGACCTCTCACTCCTCACTTCTCCTGGAATGTTTTCTGCTTGTTTTTTTGCCCGTCTGCAGGTCAGTTAATGAAGGAGGGGAAAGAAGAGACAGTTTCAGCAAGCCCTGAATTTGTGAGGGGGGTTACTAGTATCCACCTCTGCTTAACCCTTCCCTGCAGTTGGATGACTGCAGTCAGGCAGTAGGGGTGCAGTTTGGGAGTTTCTGGTGCTTTAAATATGAACCCTCGTCCCAAAATTCCCTGGCACGCATATCGCCCCTTCTCTCACGCACCCAGTTCTACTCATTGACACACGTCCTCTTGCACACTCGCACAGAGACTTGCACTTAAACACACACTCAGACCCCACGCTCATGTGTGAGAAACATTGGGACAAGTGACATCGTCTGGATGAGCTGACATCACGCTATGTTTTTCTGTTTCGACTGAGTTTGTTACCTGAATGTAACATTCCACCCCGCCTCGTCAATTTAATTTAGGTAAAACCGATCCACGGTAAGCTCAATACAGTAAAAGTCAAGCGATTTGAGCGAGCTCTGCTTTTTTCCAGCATTTATGTTCTGGGTTTTTGAACGGAGTGAGAATTTTTCATTTGTTTTTAATCATGCTCCCACAGTTTTCCTGTTCAGTCGGGTATTGTGCAGAATTGTCTGTTCCCACTAGATGGTGCCACCGCTGTGATTAAGATGCCAAATGTGCACAACCATGTCTCACTCCTGCCAGTGAATGTGTGAAACCTGACTCAATAAAAGCTTAGCTGAGCTGATTAAGTTGCATTTTGCTCCTGTTTTTTTCCTGGATCCTGGTGTGTCAACAACCGCTTCCCGATCTGTTTGGTCCACATGGGCTGCCTCTGCATTGATTGCTGCATCTCCTGTTTCGGATTTATTCTTCTCTTGGGGGGGGGGGGGGGGGGGGGAGGTGTGAGAGGGTTGTTTGCTGGAGGGGGGGGGGAGTGGGAGGGTGGTTTGCTGGAGAGGGGGGCTGGGAGGGTGGGGGGGGGGAGTGGGAGGGTGAGGGGGGAGTGGGAGGGTGAGGGGGGAGTGGGAGGGTGAGGGGGGAGTGGGAGGGTGAGGGGGGAGTGGGAGGGCGAGGGGGGGAGTGGGAGGGCGTGGGGGGAGTGGGAGGGCTGGGTGGGGGGGGAGTGGGAGGGTGGGGGGAATTGTGAGGGTGTGGGGGAGTGGGAGGGTGTGGGGGAGTGGGAGGGTGGTGGGGTGGGGGAGGGTGGAGGGGAGGGTGTGGGGGAGTGGGAGGGTGGTGGGGAGTGGGAGGGTGGGGGGGAGTGGGTGGGAGGGTGAGGGGGGAGTGGGAGGGTTAGGGTGGGAGGGGGGGGGGGGGAGTGGGAGGGTGGGGAATGGGGAGGGTTTGAACTGAGTTTTCCAGAACTGGTCAGTGAGATTTAAACTCTTGTGTTTCCAGCGAATGGGGATGGCACGATAGCACAATGGTTAGCACTGTTGCTTCACAGCGGTAGGTTCCTGGCTTGGGTCACTGTCTGTGAAGTCTGCACGTTCTCCCCTTGTCTGCGTGGGTTTCCTCCCACATGTCCCGAAAGACGTGTCCCCGAATAAGCGCCGGAATGTGGCAACTCGGGGATTTTCACAGGAACTTCATTGCAGTGGTAAAGTACGCCCACTTGTGATAATAAAGATTATTATTATTATTAGCATTTTGTGAACAATCTGAGGGCGGAGGGGGGGGGGGGGGGGGGGGGGGGGTCTTTAGACATCTTCTGTTCCTAGATGTGTTTTCTCACATCTTACTGCACAGTCTCTCCTCCCAGGTGAGAGATCCAGCCCACTCTGCACTGCAGATGTAGTGGCCGTATCCTCCCGGCAGACGTTTCACATTGTTTCCCGGACCCCCCATCCCACCCTACCTTACCCTACCCTACCCTCGCTGAACCACTGCTTTCAGAGACCTTGCAGAATATTAGGGAGTTTTAGGTTCTTCGTCAGGTACTGCTATTGAAATATTTGTCCCTCAGCGAGCCGTGTGTGAGATCGAGTGAGGACGACATCAGGCCTTGACACCGGATTCAGCACAGAAACAATGCATTTGGCCCATTGGGGCTGGTTTAGCACAGTGGGCTAAATAGTTGGCCTGTAATACAGAACAATGCCAGCAGCGCGGGTTCAATTCCCGTACCAGCCTCCCCGAACAGGCGCCGGAATGTGGCGACTCGGGGCTTTTCACAGTAACTTCATTGAAGCCTACTTGTGACAATAAGCGATTTTTATTATTATAAGTACCCAGTGTATGCGTCACACTAGCCTCCTCCCACTTCCTCTCCACTGATCAACATATCCTTCTGTTCCTCTCTCCCCCATGTTTATCCGGCGTCAAGGTAGCTGTGCTGTTATGATCAGGTGAGGAGAGAGAGACAGAATGCTCCCCTCTTCCACAAGGATTTTGAAATGGTTGTGGGTATGGCTATTCAGTGAATGTTTAACTGTTTCATGTGACTGTGAAAGAGACAGACCGGTTTTCTTGTAAGCTTTTAACAAAACCAACAGCACTTATTGTACTTAACACCTGATTTAAATTTTAAAAATAATGAAAATGCACTGAATCTCTCTCTCACACACGCAATTGGTTAATCCAAAAGAAGTGCACACTGACAAACACACAAGGGCAGCGTGATGGCACATTGCTTAGCACTGTTGCTTCACAGCGCCAGGGACCCAGGTTTATTCTGGCCTCGGGTGACTGCGTGGAATCTGCCCGGTTCTCCCAGTGGCTGCGTGGGTTTCCTCCGGGTGCTCCGGTTTCCTCCCACGGTTCAAAAAGATGTGCAGGTTAGGTGGATTGGCCGTGATAAATTATCCGCCAATGTCCAAAAGGTTAATTGGGGTTCCTGGGGTATGGTGGAGGCGTGTGCTCTTTCCAAGGGCCGGTACAGACTCGATGGGCCGAATGGCCTCCTGCACTATAAGTCCTATGATAAGTACGTTATAAATTAGGAGGATAGATTAAGTCGTTTTTAAAATCCAATTAAAGTCAGTGGTGTACAATGGCAGGAGTTACAGCAAAGCAGGACCTCCGATGGTGACCATGTGGTGAGCCGGGCACATTTGATGGCTCCCGCTCAAGGTGGATCTTTTTGATCTTATTCCCCGCCTGAATGGCGAAGTGGTGCACTGGGGAAGGGTTTACTCCTCTGATGTGGCTGTTGGATGGATCCACTGGCGAGGAGTGGGGCAATAAGGAAAGAGCTGCTGCAGCAGGAGTGTCTTTGTGGTGCACCTCAGAAAAAGATAGCGGAGGGTAAAGGAGATGCCCTCCCTGCCCGGTGGTCAACGGAGCAGCTGGTAAAGTTCCTTAATGGAAAGTTTTGCCAGTAGAGGAAAGAGGCCCTGGAAGACCTAGCCAAGGTGCTGGAACCTATTAAGTCTGGGCTCGAGAGAGAATGGCGCAGAGGCTGGAGTCCCAGGGGCTGGCGATCCAGAAAGTGAGGGAGCACGAGGAGCAGTTGGCCTCGTTGGTGGCTGAGGTGGTGGGAATGATGCGAGAGACCCAAAAGAGGCTGAAAGAGAAGGTGGAAGTTCTGGAGAATTGCTCCAGACGACAGAACCTTAGGTTGCCCAAAGATGCGAAGGCCAGCATGTACATGACTAAGATGCTGGAGAAGCTGGTGGCTGAGGGGGGCTTGGACAGGCTCCTGGAGGTTGACCAAGTGCACGGGGTGTTGATGAGGAGGCTGCAGGCGGGCGAGCTGGTGCGGTTGTACAGCTTTCTGGACAAGAAGGTTCTTTGATGGGCGAGGCGGAGCAGGAAATGTACCTGCAGAACTGGCGAAGCGGAGAGCCGGGTTCAACCAGGTCCAGGCTGCCCTGTTTAAAAGGGGGGTGATGTTTGGGGTATTGTACCCGGCCCGCATGGATGACTTTCCAGAAGCAAGAGTATTATTTCGGCCCGCCAGAGGTGGCGATGGGGTTTATGAAGGACTGGGAGGAGAGTGACGACATTGAACTTTGGAGGAGCCAGAGCAGGGCCTCCAACTGTAAGGACACCTGCTGCTTACATGCACCATCGGTTTTTTTATAGTCAAGGGCTGCCTCAACCTAGGCTGAGCATGG
This sequence comes from Scyliorhinus canicula, assembly GCF_902713615.1. Taxonomy (NCBI): domain Eukaryota; kingdom Metazoa; phylum Chordata; class Chondrichthyes; order Carcharhiniformes; family Scyliorhinidae; genus Scyliorhinus; species Scyliorhinus canicula. The sequence goes on along the minus strand of NC_052154.1, from coordinate 4,260,862 downwards.
GCTTCCTCCCCTTTCAACTCTTCATCCTCTGCATCCCCTCCGCCTCCCTTTACACTTTGGCCAGGCTGTTATTGGGCTGAGGTGCCTGTTTGAGCCTTTCTAAAGGTTTCTGTCTCCCTCATTCTTTTTCAATGTGACTTTCCCATTCAATTGTCCCCATCCCTATAAATCCGCTCGCAAAGTTCTTCGATGTTACACCTGGCTGGAGAGTCTGCAACATCTCAGAATGAAGTGACGGCCATTTAGGTCTGAGCGGAGGGAAAAACCACAGATTTGTGACAGTGCAGAAGGAGGATGATTGACCTATTCTGTCTGCACTGCCTCTCTGATAAATCATTCTCTCACTGTCTCCCTGTAACTCTGCACATCCTTCCTTTTCCGATAACAGTCTAATTCTCTTTTCAAGCAGCGCATTCCAGACCTTAAACCTCTCACTGCGCGAATACATTTTCCCTCATCTTGCATTTGCTTCTTTTATTCATTATGTTAGTCTGTGTTCTCGATTCTTTCATAGAACATAGAACAGTACAGCACAGAACAGGCCCTTCGGCCCTCGATGTTGTGCCGAGCAATGATCACCCCACTCAAACCCACGTATCCACCCTATACCCGTAACCCAGAGGTTCAGAGCGCCAGGGACCCAGGTTCGATTCCCGGCTTGGGTCACTCTCTGTGTGGAGTCTGCACGTTCTCTCCGTGTCTGCGTGGGTTTCCTCCGGGTGCTCCGGTTTCCTCCCATAAGTCCTGAAAGACGTGCTGTTAGGTAATTTGGACATTCTGAATTCTCCCTCTGTGTACCCAAACAGGTGCCGGAATGTGGCGACCAGGGGATTTTCACAGTAACTTCATTGCAGTGTTAATGTAAGCCTACTCGTGACACTAAGAAAGATTATTATAATCCCACCTTGCTGCACCCGGTCCATAGCCCTGTATCTTACAGCACAAAAGGTGCAGATTCAGGTACGTTTTTAAAGACTTTCGGGTCTCTGCCTCCACCACCAACTCGGGCAGCGAATTCCAGACTCCCACTGTGACGTTCCTTTTATTGTTTTCCAAGATAGCTAAAAGTCGTCGTGTTTACAAAGAACATCAAGCTATGTATTTAAAACAAAGCTAGTTTTTTTTATACTACTTTAAATGGTTCGCACACTCTGAGTAATAGCTAACAAAATAACAGTATTGAATCTATGTTACAGTAATCTATTATGTCTCTAATACAACCAACATTCCAACTCAACCTCGCACTATCCTGTATTCCCGTATCAGCCTCCCCAATAGGCGGCGGAATGTGGCGACTAGGGGCTTTTCACAGTAACTTCATTTGAAGTCTACTTGTGACAATAAGTGATTTTCATTTCATTTCATTTCACTACCCTTCACCATCAGCTTCTCCCAGAATGCTTAGAGACGCAGCCTTTTATAAAGCTACTCGGTGATGCCATCTAGTGTTGAGATACATGAACATCATCTTATTAACCCTTTACTCGCCTTAGATTATACATGTCATTACACCCACTACCCTCTGTGTAAAAAGGTTCTTCCTCATGTCCCCACTACACCTTCTGCCACTTATCTTGAATTTATGTCCCCTGGTTCTAGAATTCTCCACCAAGGGAAACAATTCTATCCTGTCCACGCTGTCTTTTCCCCTCATAATTTTAGACACCTCAATTAAGTCTCCCCTCAACCTTCTTTGTTCCAAGGACAATAACCCCTATCTATCCAATCTCTCCTCGTAGCTACACTTTTCTAGCCCTGGCAACATTCTTGTAAACCTACTCTTCACTATTCTCATGAATCTTTTCTGCACTCTCTCCAATTCTGTCACATCATTCCCACAGTGCGGTGTCCAGACTGGACACATTACTCCAGGTGTGGCCATACGAGTGTCTTACACAAATTCGGTATAATCTCCTTGTTCTTGTATTCTACACCCCTATTACTAAAGCCTAAGATACTTTCTGCTTTAGTTACCGCTGTCTCAACCTGTCCTGCCACCTGCAATGACTTGTGCTCTTTGCTCTCAGGTCCCTCTGCTTCTGCACCACCTTTAGAAGTGGCCCCTTTATTTATAACCAGGGGCTGGTTTAGCACACGGCTAAATCGCTGGCTTTGAAAGCAGACCAAGGCAGGCTTGGTCCGGGGAGGCTGGTACGGGAATCGAACCGTGCTGCTGGCCTGCTTGGTCTGCTGTAAAAGCCAGCGATTTAGCCCAGTGAGCTAAACCAGCCCCTAAGGGAAATCGGAAAAAGGAAATGCTGGAAATACTGAGTGGGTCAGACAGCGCGTGTGTAGATAGAGAAACAGAGCTAGCATTTCGGGTCAGGACGACCTCTCCTCAGCACAGAACTTTTTGTGATTTATGTACTAGAACACCTAGTGTATAAATCACCTCAGAACAATGCACTTCCGAATTCTGCGGCTCTTTGTTCCCGGTTTAAGTAATACTCTTCTTCTTTATCCTTCCTGCCAAAGTGAGCAACTTCACATTTTCCCACATTATATCTGCCAGACTTTTGCCCAGTCAACCTATTGTGTATCCGTCTGCAAACTACGTTATGTCCTCTTCACAACATACTTTCCTACCTATCCTTTTGTCATCTGCAAATGTAACTACCATACCTTCACTCACCTCACCTAAATCGTTGACATAAATTGAACAAAGTTAAGGCCACAGCACCGATTCCTGAAGGACCTCCCTTATCACATCCTGCCAGGGACTGGTTTAGCTCACTGGGCTAAATTGCTGGCTTTTAAAGCAGACCAAGCAGGTCAACAGCATGGTTCGATTCCCGTACCAGCCTCCCCGGACAGGCGCCGGAATGTGGCGACTAGGGGCTTTTCACAGTAACTTCATTGAAGCCTACTCGCGACAATAAGCCATTTTCATTATTGCAGATCCTCAGCCAGTGAGTTCCAGACGTCCACCATTCTCAGTGAGTGAAAATATTTCTCCTCAGCTTCCATTTAACTCCGTGGCGCTGACAGACCTGCTGAATATTTCTGTTTGTTATTTCCTAGCAGTGACGTGAATTCGTTTAAAAAAAAAAGAAATACACTGCGGATGTGGGAAATCGGGAGAAGGAAATGTTGGAAATATTTAGTGGGTCAGGCAGCATATGTGTGGAGAGAGAAATAGAGCGAGCGTTTCGGGGCAGGACGACCTCTCAGCACAGTACAGTTTCTTTTACAGATTTAGTGCACCCCATTAATTTTTTTTCCAATGAAGGGGCAAATTAGCGTGGCCAATCCACTTGCACTGCACATCTTTTGGATGTGGGGGTGAAACCCACGCAGACACGGGGCGAATGTGTAAACTCCACACAGACAGTTACCCAGAGCCGGTATCGAACCTGGGATCTCGGTGCCTTGAGGCAGCAGTGCTAACCACTGCGTCACTGTGCTGCCCAGCACGGATCAGGGCAGATGAAATGTTAGTTCTGTTTCTCTCCACAGATGCTGTCTGACCTGCTCAGTATTTCTGTTATCTTTGCGAGCAGCCATATGTGTTTTTTTTATTAATAATCTTTATTGTCACAAGTAGGCTTACATTAACACGGCAATGAAGTCACTGTGAGAAGCCCCTCGTCGCCACATTCCGGCGCTTCTTCGGGTACGCAGAGGGAGAATTCAGAATGTAGAATTGACCTAACAGCACTGATGCGACCATTAATTCACTCAAAGACACGAGTAGAAGCAAACCGAGGTTTTAATCAGCTTAGAACAGTGCCTGCCTGCGACTGGTACAATACTGTGACCCGCCTACAGGTCAACTGCTCTTTATACTTCCTTTCAAGGGAAGGAGCCGGGGCGGAGCCCATACATATGCCCCAACATATCCCCCTGTGGGTGAAGCCACACAATGGCCCATGGGTGGAGCCCACAAGGTCAACAACATAACAACGTAACACAATGGCAGAACATACTAATACGCTGGTGAATTACTAGTACTATACATTCACCACATTCACCCCCTGTTAAAAAATGAAGTCCGGCGGGGGTAATGGGCTCATAGGTTCAGCCGGACCAGCACACGGATTGTGCGCTGCGATTGCTGAAGCTCTGGTGTTGTTGTTGGTCCGGGTGTCGGGCCTATCCGTGCTGGCATCGGAAGTGGGGCCGGTGCGGGTACAGGCATGGACTCCGGGAGCGTCTCTTCTGGAGCTTCATTCCTGTGGACCGGTGTGGCGGGCGGGAGGGAGCGTGGGAGCCATATAGGGGCTGGGGTGCGGGAGCCATATAGGGGCGGGGGTGCTGGACATGGTAGGTTGGGTGGGATATAGTGGGGGGGGGGGGGGCTGAGGTGGTGGTGGTGGAGCCTGCGGGCGCCAGGTCCTGGAGGGAGACGGTATCTTGTCGGCCTTCGGGGTGTTCGACATAAGCATACTGGGGGTTGGAGTGCAGGAGCTGGACCCTCTCTACCAGAGGGTCGGTCTTATGGCTCCTGACGTGTTTCTGAGGAGGACTGGTCCCGGTGTCTTCAGCCAGGATGGAAACGAGGCCCCTGAGGTAGTTCCCCTAGGGAAAGCAGACAAGCGGTCATGAGGGGTCTCGTTCGCGGCCGTGCAAAGGAGGGACCTGATGGAGTGGAGCACATCGGGAAGGACCTCCTGCCAGTGAGAAATTGGGAGAGGACGGTCTTCCACACCGTCGCGTTCTCCCTCTCCACCTGCCCGTTTCCACTGGGGTTATAACTGGTAGTCCTGCTTGAGGCGATGCCCTTACTGAGCAGGTACTGACGCAGTTCGTCGCTCATTATCGACGAGCCCCGCTCGCTGTGGACATAACTGGGGAAACCAAACATGGTGAAGTCACTGCAGGGCTCTAATGACAGGGGACGTGGTCACATCGGGGCAGGGGATTGCAAATGGGAAGCGGGAGAACTCATCTATGATGTTGAGGAAATATGTATTGTGGTTATTGGAGGGGAGGGGCCCTTTGAAATCGATACTGAGGCATTCAAAGGGCCGGGATGCCGTTACCAGGCGGGCCTTATCCGGTCGATAGAAGTACAGTTTACACTCTGCATAGATTTGGCAGTCCCTGGCCTCCTCGGTGGAGTAGGGCAGGTTGAGGGCCTTGATATAATGGACAAGCCGGGTGAACCCCGGGTGGCAGAGGTCATCGTGGATAGCCCGTAGTCGGTCATCTTGCGCGCTGGCGCATGTGCCGTGGGACAGGGCATCTGGGGGCTCGTTGAGCTTCCCAGGACGATATACTGTATCGTAATTATAGGTGGAGAGTTCGATCCTCCACCTCAAGATCTTATTGTTCTTGATTTTGCCCCGCTGCGTATTGTCGAGCATGAAGGCTACCGATCGTTGGTCAGTGACGAGGGTAAACTTCCCACCAGCGAGGTAGTGCCTCCAGTACCGCACGGTGTCCACAATGGCTTAGGCCTCCTTCTCGACCGAGGAGCGTCGAATTTCAGAGGTGGTGAGGGTGGGCGAAAATAACGCGACCGGTCTGCTAGCTTAGTTGAGGGTGGTGGCGAGGGTGACCTCTGATGCGTCGCTCACCACCTGGAAGGGGACGGACTCGTCCACCGCGCACATCGCGGCTTTGGCGATGTCCGCCTTGATACAGCTGAAGGCCTGGCAGGCCTCGGTTGTCAGTGGAAAGATGGTGGCCTTGATTAGTGGGCGGGCTTTGTCCACATAATTGGGGACCCACTGGGCGTAACATGAAAAGAACTCAAGGCATTTCTTCAGGGCCTTGGGACAGTGAGGGAGAGGGAGTGGCAGGAGGGGGCGCATACGGTCAGGGTCGGGCCCTAGGACCCCGTTCTCAACGACGTAGCCGAGGATGGCTAGTCTGGTTGTGCGGAAAACGCATTTCTCCTTGTAGGTGAGATTGAGGGTTTGGGTGATTTGGAGAAATCGGTGGAGGTTGGCGTCGTGGTCCTGCTGATCATAGCCGCAGATGGTGACATTGTCCAAGTACGGAATGTGGCCCGCAGTCCGTACTGGTCCACCATTCGGTCCATTGCTCTTTGGAACACCGAAACCCCTTTCGTGACGCCAAAGAGGAGGAATTGGAAAAGGCGGCCATCTGCCTCAAACGCCGTGTAGTGGCGGTCCTCCGGGCGGATTGGGAGCTGGTGGTATGCAGACTTCAGATCCACCGTGGAGAACACCCGGTAGTGTGCGATCTGGTTTACCATGTCTGCAATCCGGGGAAGGGGGTACGCATCGAGTTGCGTGTACCGGTTAATGGTTTGGCGGTAATCAACCACCATCCGGAACTTTTCCCCGGTCTTGACGACCACCACGTGAGCTCTCCAGGGGCTATTGCTGGCCTCGATGACTCCTTCCCGCAAGAGTCGCTAGACCTCGGACCTAATGAACGTCCTGTCCTGCACGCTATACCGCCTGCTTCTGGTGGCGACTGGCTTGCAGTCGGCAGTGAGGTTTGCGAAGAGGGGGGGGCGGGTGTTTAGGGTCGCGAGGTTGCATATGGTGAGTGGGGGCAGGCCCCCCCCGAACTTCAGGGTTAGGCTCCTGAGGTTACATTGGCAGTCGAGTGCCAATAGGAGAGGAGCGCAGAGGTCTGGGGGCACATATAATTTAAAGTTAGCGTACTCAGCGCCCTGTATTGCTAGGGTTGCAGTAGTGCAATTCTCCGGCCATTTATTTTGTGTGTTTTACGTGGCGCGGCTGCGAGCCCCTCACTGGTCGGAGCATCGGTGCTGGGGTCTCATCGGTTTGTTCATCGTAAAACTAGACACTTCCTCCAGATATAGCCTCAAAATCGGAGAATCCAGCCCGTTGTGTATAATCACCTCAGAACAATGCACCTCAGAATTCTGTCTTTGTTCCCAGTTTATTTATTTATTTTAAAATTTAGAGTACCCAATTCATTTTTTTCCAATTAAGGGGCAATTTAGCATGGCCAATCCACCTAGCCTGCACATCTTTGGGTTGTGGGGGTGAAACCCACGCAAACACGGGGAGAATGTGCAAACTCCACACGGACAGTGACCCAGAGCCGGGATCAAACCTGGGACCTCGGCGCAGTGAGGCTGCAGTGCTAACCACTGCGCCACCATGCTGCCCTTGTTCCCAGTTTAAGTAATCCTCTTTTTTATTGCTCCTGCCAAAGTGAAGAACTGCATACTAGCCAACCTTCTAGCCATGTTAATATGTTGCCCCTGCTCCATGAGCTTTTAATTTCCACAATCACCTTTGAGGAGCCACCTTATCAAATGCCTTCTGGAAATCGAAATACAATCTACAGGCTCACCTTTATCTACAGCGCCTGTTATTGCTTCAAAGAAATCCAACAAATTTGTTAAACATGATTTCGCTTTCACAAACCATGCTGACTCTTTCCGATTACCTTGCATTAATCTAAGTGCCCAGCTAGAACCTCCTTAATGGTCAATTCTAACACTTTTCCCATGACAGGCATCAAGCGAACAGTTTCCTCTTTCCCTCCCTCCTTGAATAGAATACTTGCTGATTTCCAGTCTGACAGAACCTTTCCAGAATGTAGGGAATTTTGGAACCCACCGCCTATTAAGGCCCCAGGATGAATTCCATCAGGACCCAGAGACTTGTCAACCGCAGCGCCATCAGATTGCTCAGTACAGCTCCCCTAAAGACTGCAGTTTCACCCAGTTCCTCTGTCCCTTCCACCTCCTGATTTACAGCTATTACTGAAATGTTTTGTATCCTCTATGGCGAAGACAGAAGAAAAATATTTCTTCATTTCATCCTCGTTAACAACTAAACTCCTCACCCTCTCTCCAAAGAACCAGCACTTTCTTTACCTACTCCCTTTCTTTTAAAATACCACTTATACTCTAACTTCTTTCTCCTGATTCACTTTTTATTCATTCCCTGTCGTTCTTTATATTCTGACCAATCATCTGGCCCGCCATCAGTTAAATGCTTTTTCCTTAAGTTTGGTGCTTTCTAATTGTTTTAAATCTTTATTATTGTCACAAGTAGGCTTACATTAACGCTGCAATGAAGTTGCTGTGAAAAGCCCCTAGTCGCCATATCCGGCAACTGTTCGGGTACACAGAGGGAGAATTCAGAATGTCCAAATTACCTAACAGCACGTCTTTCGGGACTTGTGGGAGGAAACCGGAGCACCCGGAGGAAACCCACGCAGACACGGGGAGAACGTACAGACTCCGCACAGACAGTGGCCCAAGCCGGGAATTGAACCTGGGACCCTGGCGCTGTAAAGCAACATTGCTACACACTGTGCTAACCATAAATGGTGGCTCCTCCCTTTAGAATTTTTCTTTATAGTAGGAATATATTTATTCTGAAATATCCACTTAAATATCTCTCACTGCTTCTCCATTGATTTAACTCCTAGCCCAGTATCCCAATGGCTTCAGCTAACTCAGCTTTCAGGCCCACATAGTTGTCCTTATTTAAGTTTAAAATACTAGTCTCAGACCCATTCTTCTCCCTTTAATATTGGATGTAAAATTCAATCATATTGTGGTTGTTGCTACCTCAGGGTGCCTTCACTCTGAGGTTATTAATTAATTCTGTCACATTCCACAATCCCAAGTCCAATATAACTTGCTCTCTGGTTGGTTCCAGAACAAGTTGCTCTAAGAAATTGTCTCAAAGGCAGTTTCTGAATTCCTCATCCAGGTTACTGCTGCCGATCTGATTCTTGCAGTTTCTATCTACCAACTCCTAACAACTGCCTGTTCAGTGTACATTGGTCAAACCTCCAAAGCCACACAAGTTTGAACACATTTAAAGGGGAGGCAGTGGCGTGGAGGTATTGTCACTGGACTAGTAATCAGGGACTAGTAACCCCCAATGCTCTGGGGACCCGTGTTCGAATCCCGCCGCCGATAGTAAAATCTGAATTCAATCAATATCTGGGGTGTGGCACAGTGGCAAAGGGGTTAGCTCTGCTGCCTCACAGCTCCAGGGTCCTGGGTTCAATTGCGGCCTAGGGTGTCTGTCTGTGTGGAGTCTGCACTTTCTCCCCGTGTCTGCGTGGGTTTCCTCCGGATGCTCCGGTTTCCTTACACAGTCACAAAGTGTGCAGGTTAGGTGGATTGGCCATGATAAATTGCCCCCTAGTATCCAAAAGGGTTACAGGGATAGAGTGGAGGCGTGGGCTTAGGTGGGGTGCTCTTTCCAAGGGCTGGTGCAGACTCGATGGGCCAAATGGCCTCCTTCTGCACTGTAAATTCGATGATTCTATGAAAATTGGCCCCATCACATTGAGTTCACTAAGTGACCCGCATAAAGGTTTGGAAACCACAGTAAAATAAAGTAGGTAAATGATGGTGAGGAGAGAGCAGCACATCCAGTTCATGACACGATGTCCATTGCAATCTTTACGGTAAACAGTAAAAAAAAATCAACTCATAGTCAGAACTGGGTGCTGCATTTCAGTTTGAAGGAATTAAAACTATTTTCAACCAGATAACTTCAAGCTTATTCCTGCTTTATAAATGTTTTTTTATGTTGTGTTCGATGGAACTGGTAAAGTGTTTAAGTACAAGAAACAACTCCATTTTCAAAATGCAACAGTGACGAATTCATCTCTGGAAGTAAACAACTATATTAGTGATGTTAGTTAATCTCTTGGGCCTCATTTATATTCACAAGGTTAATCCCTGGTGACATTTCCCAAGACTGTCAAACTGCAATGTTACACATTTTGGTTCCATTCCAAGACAGCAGTCAACAACCAACATGAAAATAGATTGCACTGTATAAATTTACACATGGGTGTTCTATAGAATAGGACACCTTACTGGATAATATTCAGCCGCCTCAGAAATCCGACCTCAAGGGAGACCTCAAACGTAAGATTTTTGGAGACATGAAAGGTTCATTTGTACTTTCAAAAATCAGGATCATGATTCCTTCAAAAAGTATCTTTGGAATGTATTCAGAAGACAATGGTTCAACAACATGCAGAAAACAATTTCCCATTCAACATAAATATAGGCCAAAAAATAATTCCATCTCCTCTCCACCCCTCTCCTGAAGGTGTGGAGAAGTAATCAGGGCACCGCTTCCAGCAGGAGGAATCAGAGATTGGAAATCCACCACCTAGCAGAAACAGCTATATATATATATATATATATGTGTGTGTGTGTACAGCTGCAGTGCTTTTAAAGCTGACTTTACACGACACTGGAGCTGAAATTTTTTTTAAATTATTTATTTCAGTGTCTGTTATAGCTAGTAAAATCCTGATGGGACTAGACAGGCTAGATGCGGGAATAATGTTCCCGATGTTGGGAACGTCCAGAACTAAGGGTCACAGCCTCAGAATAAGGGGTCAGCCATTCAGGACTGAGACGAGGAAGAACTTCTTCTCCCAGAGAGAGTTGTGAACTTGTGGAATTCTCCACCACACAAAGCTGTTATCATAGAATTTACAGTGCAGAAGGAGGCCATTCGGCCCATCGAGTCTGCACCAGCCCTTGGAAAGAGCACCCTACCCAAGGTCAACACCTCCACCCTATCCCCATAACCCAGTAACCCCACCCAACACTAAGGGCAATTTTGAACACTAAGGGCAATTTATCATGGCCAATCCACCTAACCCGCACATCTTCGTGACTGTGGAAGGAAACCGGAGCACCCGGAGGAAACCCACGCACACACGGGGAGAATGTGCAGACTCCACACAGACAGTGACCCAAGCCAGAATCGAACCTGGGACCCTGGAGCTGTGAAGCGTTTGTGCTATCCACAATGCTACCGTGCCGCACTGTTGGGGCCAGTTCATTGGATATACTCAAGAGGGAGCTGGACATGGCCTTAGCAGCAAAAGGGATCAAGGGGTATGGAGAGAAAGTGGGAGTGGGATACTGAATTTGTATGATCACCATGATCATATTGAATGGGGGAGCAGGCTAGAAGGGCCGAGTGGCCTACTCCTGCACCTATTTTCTATGTTTCTATATTAAACATTTTCATCGAAAGGACGCACACTCGGCATGAGGACAAACAGCTTGCAGAAGACTGTTTTGCATTCTGCACGTACAGAAACCAGTTTCTAGCCAGGTGCAGAGTTTCAGCCAAAGGTGCAAATGGGAAACAGATCTGCATAGTAATGAGGTGATCCAGATCCAGACAAGTTTTACAGACAAGTCTTGGAGAGTTAAGACGGGAAAGTAGACTTTGCGAGTGTTAGGCCAGCCATGATCTTGTTAAATGGTGGAGCAGGCTCGAAGGGCTGAATGGCCTCCTCCTGTTTCTATTACTTATGGTCTTATGTTCAATCTTTCTTCATAAGTATAAGCTTTCAGTTCTGGTATCATCTTAATCACCTTTGTGAATCTATTTTTACCGCCCCTAATCCCCATGTAGGAACAGATGTGTTATTTAGCAGTCGGAAGATTCCTCAGCCAGCCAATGGCCAAAACACGGCACCTGGGGGTGGGGGATGGGAGGTGTCGGGGTGGGGGGGGGATTGGCAAATCCCACCCAGAGTCCTTCGTTTTTTCTGTTCTTTATCTAGTCTTGACTGTTGCTGCATCCTTAGGTTGTTTTCTCCCTCTGTTCCTTCCTGCTGTTCACTGGCCTTCATTTCCCACGTTAATATTTGGCCCCCATGCCTTGACTCGTCCCTTTGGTTTGCTACCATCTAACCTGCAGATCTTTGGACTGTGGGAGGAAACCGGAGCTCCGGAGGAAACCCACGTAGACACGGGGAGAACGTGCAGACTCTGCACAGTCACCCAAGACCAGATTTGAACTCTGGTCCCTGGTGCTGCGGGGCAGTAGTGCTAACCACTGTGCCACCGTGCCACCCTTGTTTAGCTTAAAACTCTCCATCCTTCCCTCGTCATGCAGCTCGCTGGAACGCCCAGTCTCAGCACGGAGGTCTCAACCGTCCCAACGGTACAGATCCCACTTTCTGCAATACAGACGCCCACGAATTGGGCCATTTCACCCTTTGAGCCACGCGTTCTTCTCCCTAATCTTGTTCGCCCTATTTCAATTTCCACATGGCACGGGTAATAATTCAGAGATTATTATCTTTGAGATATGCTTCTCAATATAAATTTTGATGAAACAGAAAGAAATGAAACCGGTCACACCACCTGGCATTAACTCAGGCACCAGGAATGAGAACAGCAAGCCCCGCCTTCCCGACACAGCAAGCCCCGCCTTCCCGACACAGCAAGCCCCGCCTTCCCAACACAGCAAGCCCCGCCTTCCCGACACAGCAAAGCCCCGCCTTCCCGACACAGCAAAGCCCCGCCTTGCCAACACAGCAAAGCCCCGCCTTGCTGACACAGCAAAGCCCCGCCTTCCCGACACAGCAAAGCCCCGCCTTCCCGACACAGCAAAGCCCCGCCTTCCCGACACAGCAAAGCCCCGCCTTCCCGACACAGCAAAGCCCCGCCTTCCCGACACAGCAAAGCCCCGCCTTGCTGACACAGCAAAGCCCCGCCTTCCCGACACAGCAAAGCCCCGCCTTCCCGACACAGCAAAGCCCCGCCTTCCCGACACAGCAAAGCCCCGCCTTCCCGACACAGCAAAGCCCCGCCTTCCCGACACAGCAAAGCCCGCCTTGCTGACACAGCAAAGCCCCGCCTTGCTGACACAGCAAAGCCCCGCCTTGCCGACACAGCAAAGCCCCGCCTTCCCGACACAGCAAAGCCCCGCCTTCCCGACACAGCAAAGCCCCGCCTTCCCGACACAGCAAGCCCCGCCTTCCCGACACAGCAAAGCCCCCGCCTTCCCGACACAGCAAAGCCCCGCCTTCCCAACACAGCAAAGCCCCGCCTTCCCGACACAGCAAAGCCCCGCCTTCCCGACACAGCAAAGCCCCGCCTTGCTGACACAGCAAAGCCCCGCCTTCCGACACAGCAAAGCCCCTCCTTGCTGACACAGCAAAGCCCCGCCTTCCCGACACAGCAAAGCCCCGCCTTGCTGACACAGCAAAGCCCCGCCTTGCTGACACAGCAAAGCCCCGCCTTGCTGACACAGCAAAGCCCCGCCTTGCCGACACAGCAAAGCCCCGCCTTCCCGACACAGCAAGCCCCGCCTTCCCGACACAGCAAAGCCCCGCCTTCCCGACACAGCAAAGCCCCGCCTTGCTGACACAGCAAAGCCCCGCCTTGCTGACACAGCAAAGCCCCGCCTTCCCGACACAGCAAAGCCCCGCCTTGCTGACACAGCAAAGCCCCGCCTTCCCGACACAGCAAGCCCCGCCTTCCCGACACAGCAAAGCCCCGCCTTCCCGACACAGCAAAGCCCCGCCTTCCCGACACAGCAAAGCCCCGCCTTCCCGACACAGCCAAGCCCCGCCTTCCCGACACAGCCAAGCCCCGCCTTGCTGACACAGCAAAGCCCCGCCTTCCCGACACAGCCAAGCCCCGCCTTCCCGACACAGCAAAGCCCCGCCTTGCTGACACAGCAAAGCCCCGCCTTCCCGACACAGCCAAGCCCCGCCTTGCTGACACAGCAAAGCCCCGCCTTGCCGACACAGCCAAGCCCCGCCTTGCCGACACAGCAAGCCCCGCCTTGCTGACACAGCAAAGCCCCGCCTTGCTGACACAGCAAAGCCCCGCCTTCCCGACACAGCAAAGCCCCGCCTTCCCGACACAGCAAAGCCCCGCCTTCCCGACACAGCAAAGCCCCGCCTTCCCGACACAGCAAAGCCCCGCCTTGCTGACACAGCAAAGCCCCCGCCTTCCCGACACAGCAAAGCCCCGCCTTCCCGACACAGCAAAGCCCCGCCTTCCCGACACAGCAAAGCCCCGCCTTCCCGACACAGCAAAGCCCCGCCTTGCTGACACAGCAAAGCCCCGCCTTCCCGACACAGCAAAGCCCCGCCTTGCTGACACAGCAAAGCCCCGCCTTGCTGACACAGCAAAGCCCCGCCTTCCCGACACAGCAAAGCCCCGCCTTCCCGACACAGCCAAGCCCCGCCTTCCCGACACAGCAAAGCCCCGCCTTCCCGACACAGCAAAGCCCCGCCTTCCCGACACAGCAAAGCCCCGCCTTGCTGACACAGCAAAGCCCCGCCTTGCTGACACAGCAAAGCCCCGCCTTCCCGACACAACAAAGCCCCGCCTTCCCGACACAGCAAAGCCCCGCCTTGCTGACACAGCAAAGCCCCGCCTTCCCGACACAGCAAAGCCCCGCCTTGCTGACACAGCAAAGCCCCGCCTTGCTGACACAGCAAAGCCCCGCCTTGCTGACACAGCAAAGCCCCGCCTTGCTGACACAGCAAAGCCCCGCCTTCCCAACACAGCAAAGCCCCGCCTTCCCGACACAGCAAAGCCCCGCCTTCCCGACACAGCAAAGCCCCGCCTTGCTGACACAGCAAAGCCCCGCCTTCCCGACACAGCAAAGCCCCGCCTTCCCGACACAGCAAAGCCCCGCCTTCCCGACACAGCAAAGCCCCGCCTTCCCGACACAGCCAAGCCCCGCCTTCCCGACACAGCAAAGCCCCGCCTTGCTGACACAGCAAAGCCCCGCCTTCCCGACACAGCAAGCCCCGCCTTCCCGACACAGCAAAGCCCCGCCTTGCCGACACAGCAAAGCCCCGCCTTCCCGACACAGCAAGCCCCGCCTTCCCGACACAGCAAAGCCCCGCCTTCCCGACACAGCAAAGCCCCGCCTTGCCGACACAGCAAAGCCCCGCCTTCCCAACACACTAAAGCCCCGCCTTGCCGACACAGCAAAGCCCCGCCTTGCTGACACAGCAAAGCCCCGCCTTCCCGACACAGCAAAGCCCCGCCTTGCTGACACAGCAAAGCCCCGCCTTCCCGACACAGCAAAGCCCCGCCTTCCCGACACAGCAAAGCCCCGCCTTCCTGACACAGCAAAGCCCCGCCTTCCCAACACAGCAAAGCCCCGCCTTCCCGACACAGCCAAGCCCCGCCTTCCCCGACACAGCAAAGCCCCGCCTTGCTGACACAGCAAAGCCCCGCCTTGCCGACACAGCAAAGCCCCGCCTTCCCGACACAACCAAGCCCCGCCTTCCCGACACAGCAAAGCCCCGCCTTGCTGACACAGCAAAGCCCCGCCTTGCTGACACAGCAAAGCCCCGCCTTGCTGACACAGCAAAGCCCCGCCTTGCCGACACAGCAAAGCCCCGCCTTCCCGACACAGCAAAGCCCCGCCTTGCTGACACAGCAAAGCCCCGCCTTGCTGACACAGCAAAGCCCCGCCTTGCTGACACAGCAAAGCCCCGCCTTCCCGACACAGCAAAGCCCCGCCTTCCCGACACAGCAAAGCCCCGCCTTCCCGACACAGCCAAGCCCCGCCTTCCCGACACAGCAAAGCCCCGCCTTGCTGACACAGCAAAGCCCCGCCTTCCCGACACAGCAAAGCCCCGCCTTGCTGACACAGCAAAGCCCCGCCTTGCTGACACAGCAAAGCCCCGCCTTGCTGACACAGCAAAGCCCCGCCTTGCTGACACAGCAAAGCCCCGCCTTCCCGACACAGCAAAGCCCCGCCTTGCTGACACAGCAAAGCCCCGCCTTCCCGACACAGCAAAGCCCCGCCTTGCTGACACAGCAAAGCCCCGCCTTCCCGACACAGCCAAGCCCCGCCTTGCCGACACAGCAAAGCCCCGCCTTCCCGACACAGCCAAGCCCCGCCTTGCTGACACAGCAAAGCCCCGCCTTCCCGACACAGCCAAGCCCCGCCTTGCCAACACAGCAAAGCCCCGCCTTGCTGACACAGCAAAGCCCCGCCTTCCCAACACAGCAAAGCCCCGCCTTCCCGACACAGCAAAGCCCCGCCTTCCCGACACAGCAAAGCCCCGCCTTCCCAACACAGCAAAGCCCCGCCTTGCTGACACAGCAAAGCCCCGCCTTGCTGACACAGCAAAGCCCCGCCTTCCCGACACAGCAAAGCCCCGCCTTCCCGACACAGCAAAGCCCCCTTACTAAAGACTGGGGGCTTGTTCCAAAATTGGGAGAGCTGTCTGACAGATTAGTCAAGCAACAGCCTGACGTGTTCACACTCACAGGATCATACCTTATAAATAATGTGCCGGGCACCACTATCACCATCCCTGGATATGTCCTGTCTCACCGACGGAGGTGACGGCACAGTGATACACAGGCGGGAGGGAGTTGCCCTGGGAATCCTCAACATCAAATCTGGACCCTGACAAGAGCAGGTCAGAGGCTGGGAATCCTGTGGTGAGTAACTCACCTCCTGGAACCCCAAAGCTTGTCCACCATCTACAAGGCACAAGTCAGGAGTGTAATGGAATACTCTCCACTTGCCTGGATGAACGCAGCTCCAACGTCACTCAAGAAGCTCAACACCATCCAGGATGAAACAGCCCGCTTTATAGGCACCCCTCCCACAAACGTTCACTCCCTCCACCACTAACAATAGCAGCAGCCGTGTGTACCATCTACAAGATGCACTGCAGTAACTCACCAGGGCTCCTTAGGCAGCACCTTCCAAACCCGTCACCACTCCCATCTAGAAGCACAAGTGCAGCAGATACCTGGGACCAGCGCCGGCCCTAGGGTTGCTGGCGCCCTGGGCAAGCTGAACTTCGGCGCCCTTGGGGGGGGGCTGAGAGGGGGGGGGGGGGGCCGAGAGGGGGGCGGGGCCGATAGGGGGGTGGGGCCGAGAGGGGCAGGGCCGCGAGGGGGGCGGGGCCTAGGGGGGCGGGGCCGAGAGGGAGGGGGGCCGAGAGGGGGGGCCGAGCCGAGAGGGAGGGGGGCCGAGAGGGGGGGCGGGGCCGGGAGGGGGGGGCGGGGACCCGAGGGGGGGGGGACCCGAGGGCGGGGGGGGGACCCGAGGGCGGGGGGGGGGGGACCCGAGGGCTTCCTTGTTCCGGTATCTGTACTGCCTGTAGTTGCAACATCTGAACACATAGCTTCAACTAGTGACAGGGAATTAGTTATTCCTTCAAGCATAAATGACTTGGTTTCTGAAGCACATCCTGTAAACGAACCTACGCAAGAAAATGAAAGATCAATTACTGGAATCTTCCAATATCCATCACGAGCAAAGCTAAAACATTTTTTTGCTGAACATCCACTTCAGCCACTTGATGATCTGCCATTTGATGCTCGTTTGTATGAGAGGAAAATTATGAATTACTCAGTCCCAAGAAAATGGCTAACATATAACAAAGAAATAGATGCTTATATTGTTCATACTGCTTAGCCTTTGAGTTTCCCAACACTTGTAATCCATCACCCTTTTACGTGGCTTTAGTGACTACAGGCGTATTAGCCAGAGCTTGACTTTACATGGATCGACAACAACACATGTCAGAAATGCTCAGCAATATATCAGTGTGGTTAATGATGGCACCTTAGATAAATTTTTTGCAGCATCACTAATTAAAAGAAAGAACAAGTATTGAAGCAGAGAAGTATTATCATGAGGATTATAGACATCATAAAGATGTTAGGCAAGCAAGCACTTCCTTTTCGAGGTCACAGAAATGAATCGGCCTACACTCTAGATAATGAGGTTCTGAATCATGGCAATTTTTTAGCTACAGTGCAGTTGATGGCAAAATATGACCCCATTATGGCAGCTCACATTTCTGCAGTGCAAAACAAGTCTAAACAAAGAATCAAACGATTAGAGCAACAAGGAAAGGCTCAAAATAAAGACCATGGTGGACTTGTTACATACCTGAGTAAACAACTATAACATGGTAATCAAAATTATGAAGAATATGATACAAGAAAGAATTAGTCAATAAGTTTCTCAAGCAAAATATTATTCTATTCAGGTTGATTCAACACAAGATAATTCATCCATCGATCAGTTTAGCATTATTATTCGGTATGTGCTTAAAGGTATTTATCTGTGAGCGACTACTTTCAGTTGTGCCAAGTAATGATGGTACAGGACAGGGACTTTTGATCTATTGATTGAAACATTACAGCATCTTAAAATTGACCCCCAAAAATGTTTATCTGATAGCACAGATGGTGCTGCAAGCTACCATGGCCAGTATAATGGTTTACAAAGTAAAATTGCTGATGTGGCTGATCAACATGTTCATATATGGTGCTATGCCCATGTCTTGAATTTGGTGATAACTGAACAACAAAATGTTGTGTGCCTGCAGTTTCTTTTTTCAATTTGCTCCAGAATATAGCAACTTTTGTGAAAGCATCATACAGAGAATGGCTGTATGGATAGAAGTTGTTGGAAAACATCTAGGACAAGAAAAAATGAAACGATTAAAGCTAATTGGTGAGACCAGATGGTCAGGAAAATCCAATGCAGCACAACATATTTGGACGTTTTGATGATGCCGCTGCCAGTACTTTCGTAATCTATTGACATGCTTATCAATGATACAAGATTCAGAAAAGTTTGATGCAAAACAAAACAGAAGCAATGTTTACTTCAAAGTCTTCTAAAGTTTGAAACCATATTGACAGCATTTACTTACTTGTATATATTTTGAAACTACAACCCCGTTATCAAGTTATCTACAGACAGTGGTTTAGATATGTTTACTGCATGGAGTTTGGTAGATTCAGCTACAACAAAGTTGAAGGAACAGACAAGAACATTTGATAACGTTCACAGCAAGGCTTTGGAATTTGTTAATAAATGTAATGACAGGATTTCACAGATGATATGGGATGAAAATCCAAACATTAGAAATTGATGCGTTGGAAACAGCATTGCAGTTAAGAGGCAGAGGAAGAAGAAAAGAATGGCAGATGAGCTTATTGATGATGAAAGAAATTCCTCAGATTCTCTAGCTGATTTTCGAGTAAATGGGTTTAACCTAATAATGGATCGCATTGTCCAGTCACTAGAATCACGCTTTGTACACCACAAACAGTTGTATAAAGATTTGTCCTGCTCGGACCCAGCAAAGTTTAAATTATTGCAGAGAAGGGCTTGAAGATGAAGATTGGAAGGTATTATTAAGCTGTTTCCACAAATCAGCAAAGATCAAGTAATATGGAATTGTGTTCTTTTGCTTCAAACTTTGATGTATTAAAGCTATTGTTTAATGATGGTGAGAATATGGATTCCAGTTGCAACAATTGTAAAATTTGCAGCACTTGCCCATCGTGTGTACTAAAAATTCTGGCATCCAACAGACTCATGACAAGGCTATAATAAACCTTTATGAACTTTATAAAGTCATCTGCACACTATCAGTTACTCAAGTCCAATGTGAGAGGACATTTTCAAAGCTAAAGATCATAAAGACAAGGTTAAGAAATTCGCTGTCTGAGGAGAATTTGGAATCATACATGTTGCTATCCATTGAAAAGAATTGTTAGATGAATTGGATGCAGAAGCAATTATTGGCAGATTCGCACAATCATCTAGCGACACAAACAATTGCCCGTAGTGTCCTAAAAAGTAAGGTTAAGGGAGGGGGGGGGTTGTTGGGTTACGGGTTGTTGCACGTTTTACTTGAGTGTATTACGCGTTATTGGAGTGTATTAACACGCCTCCGTTTAAAGGCCGTGTGCTTAACACTACTACAGCTCTGTGTGTGTATTTTCAGCTCGGAGTCGCCAGGTGCCGTATTTAGACACCTCACAAGTATTTCAAGGTCAGGTTCAAAGTAATAAAAACTATACACCGATTAGTAAGTTCAAACGATCAATATTTATTATACAAATATAATAAATACGCATGCATACGCTAAAGACTAATACCTATTTCTACTATTAAATGACTAAATACTTATCTAAGTAGGAACCAGCAAGGTCAGGGGACAAGGCCTTTGTTCCTTTCTGGGCTGCACCTTCTGTTCGCTAATAGTCGAATAATGTATAGGCAATGCCGGGTTCACGTAGCGAGCGTCGTTTTGGCACTTACTGAACGATGGCTGGTGCTCAACGGCCGGTGATGAAAGACAGGATCTGGAGGCTGGAGTCGGAGTCAGAACAGCAAGCCGAGCAACAACAGACAGCGAGGCCGGAGCAAAACAGACAGAACCATGTGCGGGGTCTACCTTTATAGATCCCCCAATGTCCGTGCCTTTTCGGGGCGGGCCTTTACCTGCCATGTATCGATTGGGTCATTTCCCAATCGATGTCTTACAAATCCCCCAATCTGAGGGTCTCTTCTCGATGGGTGGGCGGTCTCTAGGGTCTTTTGTGATGGATACTTCTGGTGCCGTATCGTCTGGGCGTCCACTCAAAGTATCCATTCAAACCCAAATGTTGCTATTGTGTGTGCCCAGATCTGGATTGCCTCATTACTATGCAAAGCGTTTTGCTATTTACACCTTTGGTTGAGATCTTTCACCTGGCCGTAAACTAGTTTCGATACGTGCAGAATGCTAATTAGCCTTTGCAGACTGCTTGTCCTGGCTAAGACTGTTTTCTCCCTACAGTCTTAGCAGTTCTCCATTTTGTTAGCCCAGTGTCCATCTTTGGTGGCTACAGGGTATAGGGTGGATACGTGGGTTTGAGTAGGGTGATCATTGCTCGGCACAACATCGAGGGCCGAAGGGCCTGTTCTGTGCTGTACTGTTCTATGTTCTATGTTCTAATTGCTCTTAATATAGTGGACTGCATGCAATTCTCTATTGTGCTTTTGAACTATCTGTTAATGTGTAAATTGTGCAGTAAACTATTAAAAATATCAACCAATTACTTAAATTTAAAAAATTAAAAATTCAATTATAACATTCTGTATTTACATTTGGTATCTACTGCCAGTAATAGTACAGTACATGTACACTATAATTACTAAGAAATACACATTTTTTCCACATTTTAATTGTAGCTTTTTTCCAATATGTATTTTTTGAAAATTTTATTTATTCGTTATGAAAATTAAATGATAGCATTGTAGTTGTGGCTGTCTCTTGGCAACCAATATTTTTAGACCCAGTCCGCCACTGCTTACACTCAGTCATACACACACTCACTCAGTCACACACACACACTCGCACTCACAGTCACACTCACTCACATACACACACACAGTCACACTCACTCAGTCACACACACACACTCGCACTCAGTCACACACACAGTCACACACACAGTCACACTCACAGTCACACTCGCACTCAGTCACACACACAGTCACACTCACTCATATACACACAGTCACACTCACTCATATACACACAGTCACACTCACTCACATACACACACACACAGTCACACTCACTCACACACACACACAGTCACACTCACTCACATACACACACAGTCACACTCACTCACATACACACACAGTCACACTCACTCACAAACACACACAGTCACACTCACAGTCACACTCGGACTCAGTCACACACACAGTCACACTCACTCACACACACACAGTCACACTCACTCACTGACACACACAGTCACACTCACAGTCACACTCGCACTCAGTCACACACAGTCACACTCACTCATATACACACACAGTCACACTCACTCACATACACACACAGTCACACTCACTCATATACACACACAGTCACACTCACATACACACACACAGCCACACGCACTCCACCACACACAGTCACACTCACTCACATACACACACAGTCACACTCACTCACATACACACAGTCACACTCACAGTCACACTCGCACTCAGTCACACACACAGTCACACTCACTCACACACACACACAGTCACACTCACTCACATACACACACACAGTCACACTTACTCACATACACACACACAGTCACACTCACTCACATACACACACACACACAGTCACACTCACTCACATACACACACACAGTCACACTCACTCACATACACACACACAGTCACACTCACTCAGTCACACACACACACTCGCACTCAGTCACACACACAGTCACTCACAGTCACACTCGCACTCAGTCACACACACAGTCACACTCACTCATATACACACAGTCACACTCACTCATATACACACAGTCACACACTCACATACACACACAGTCACACTCACTCACACACACACAGTCACACTCACTCATATACACACACAGTCACACACACTCACATACAGTCCACGCACTCACACACACACAGTCACACTCACTCACATACACACACAGTCACACTCACTCACAACACACACAGTCACACTCACAGTCACACTCGCACTCAGTCACACACACAGTCACACTCACACACACACACAGTCACACTCACTCACTGACACACACAGTCACACTCACAGTCACACTCGCACTCAGTCACACACAGTCACACTCACTCATATACACACACAGTCACACTCACTCACATACACACACACAGTCACACTCACTCACATACACACACACACACAGTCACACTTACTCACATACACACACACACAGTCACACATACTCACACACACACAGTCACACTCGCACTCAGTCACACACACACACTCACACACAGTCACACACACAGTCACACTCACAGACACACACTCATTGACACACAGTCACACTCACAGTCAGACTCACTCACTCGCACTCAGTCATACACACAGTCACACTCACTGACACACAAAGTCACACTCACAGTCACACTCGCACTCAGTCACACACACAGTCACACTCACTCACATACACACACACACACACTCACTCACACACACACACACACACAGTCACACTCACTCACATACACACACACAGTCACACTTACCCACATACACACTCACAGTCACACTCACATACACACAGTCTGTGATTCTCAGATGCAGAGGGAGCTGAGCTGGGGTCTGAATAGATGCACCTTTTGGAGAGGGTGACACTGTGGCCCTGAGGGCAGGGACTCCCTGAGGGGTTTAACATGGATTTCCCGGTTTAACACCGCTTCCTGGATTGCATTTACATATTTGTCCTTTGCACTCTTGCGCGATTGAAGGGATTGCGGAATAGAGGGACTTCTGCAAACCTCCGCACAGAGACAGAGACAGCAGCTCTCCCCCTGGGTACAGAGACAGCAGCTCTCCCCCTGGGTACAGAGACAGCAGCTCTCCCCCTGGGTGCAAAGACAGCAGCTCTCCCCCTGGGTGCAGAGACAGCAGCTCTCCCCCTGGGTGCAGAGGGAAGGAGCGGCTGGAGCCGGAGCCGGAGTGACAGACGATGGGGAATCTGGGACGGGGAGTCCTGCCTCTCGCTGCCCTCCTCATCCTGGGCTGCCCGGCACTGTGGGCGGCAGGTAAGTCACAGGGGGGGGTGGGGGAGGCAGCCGGCAGCACCCCCCCCCCCCCCGGCAACCCCCCCCCCCCACTGCAACACCCTCCCCCCCCACTGCAACACCCTCCCCCCCCCCACTGCAACACCCCCCCCCCCCACTGCAACACCCCCCACTGCAACACCCCCCCCCACCCCACAGCAACACCCACCCCCACTGCAACACCCTCCCACTGCAACACCCCCCCCCACTGCAACACCCCCCCACTGCAACACCCCCCCCCACTGCAACACCCCCCCCACTGCAACACCCCCCCCCACTGCAACACCCCCCCCACTGCAACACCCCCCCCCACTGCAACACCCCCCCCCCACTGCAACACCCCCCCACTGCAACCCCCCCCACTGCAACCCCCCCCACTGCAACACCCCCCCCCCACTGCAACCCCCCCCCCCACTGCAACACCCCCCCCCACTGCAACACCCCCCCACTGCAACACCCCCCCCACTGCAACACCCCCCCCCCACTGCAACACCCCCCCCCACTGCAACCCCCCCCCACTGCAACCCCCCCCCACTGCAACCCCCCCCCCCCACTGCAACCCCCCCCCACTGCAACCCCCCCCCCACTGCAGCACATTCTCCACCCCGACACTGCCACACATTCCCCACCCCCCACTGTAGCACCCCCCCACCTCCCCCCCCACTGCAGCACATCCCCCCCCCCCCCCACTGCAGCACATTCCCCACCCTCCACTGCAGCACATTCCCCCCCCCCCCCCTGCAGCACATCCCCCCCCCCACTGCAGCACATTCCCCACCCCCCCACTGCAGCACATCCCCCCCCCCACTGCAGCACATTCCCCCCCCCCCCACTGCAGCACATTCCTCACCCCCATACTGCAGCACATTCCCCACCCCCCACCTCCCCCCCACTGCAGCACATTCCCCACCCCCCCACCCCCACTGCAGCACATTCCCCATCCCCCACCCCCACTGCAGCACATTCCCCACCCCCATACTGCAGCACATCCCCCCCCCCACTGCAGCACATTCCCCACCCCCCCACCCCCACTGCAGCACATTCCCCACCCCCCACCCCCACTGCAGTACATTCCCCACCCCCATACTGCAGCACATCCCCCCCCCCCCACTGCAGCACATTCCCCACCCCCCCACCCCCACTGCAGCACATTCCCCACCCCCATACTGCAGCACATCCCCCCCCCCCACTGCAGCACATTCCCCACCCCCATACTGCAGCACATCCCCCCCCCCCCCCCCCCCCCCACTGCAGCACATTCCCCACCCCCCACACTGCAGGAATGCAGCCATGAATAAACTCTAAAGGGATCTGAGCTGGGATTAGAACTCATAAATTAACTCCCAGTTACTCCAAACATTTTCTGGATGTGGCTGTCACTGGCTCGACCAGCATTCATTGCCCATCCCTAGTTGCCCTTGAGGAGCTGGTGGCGAGCCGCCTTCTTGAATCGCTGCAGTTCATGAGGTGTAGGTACACCCACTGTGCTGTTAGGGTGGGAGTTCCAGGATTTTGCCGCATCGACGGCGAAGGAACGGCGATATCATTCCAAGACAGGGTGGTGAGGGGGCAGCACGGTGGCACAGCAGTTAGCATTGTTGCCTGCGGCGCTGAGGTCCCAGGTTCGATCCCGGCTCTGGGTCACTGTCCGTGTGGAGTTTGCACATTCTTCCCGTGTCTGCGTGGGGTTCACCCCCACAACCCAAAGATGTGCAGGTTAGGTGGATTGGCCGCGCTAAATTGCCCCTTAATTGGAAAAAATAATTGGGTACTCTAAAAATTTTTTTTAAGTCAGGGTGGTGAGTGACTTGGAGCGGAACCTCCAGGTAATGGTGTTCCCAGGTATCCTAACTGTCAGAGATCACGGGTTGGGAAGGTGCTGGCGAAGGAGCTTTGATGAGTTCCTGCAGGAGGTGGTGTACGCCTCGCACAATGATGAAGACAGTCTTTGTGATGACTTGGATGTGATCATTAGCTCATCAAGCTGCAGACAGTTTGATTCGGCCTCGTGAATACCCCCGAAGAGAGATGGAGTCAGAGCTTGTGACAATGGCATTGATCTTGTCGATGTTTGGTTATTCTTTTTCATGTTTAGTATTCTGTTGTTCCGTGAAATCCCTCTCACTACTGAAAGATCTGTCACCTTGACCTTTGGCCCACTTCTTACAAAAAGTGCAAAGTCAGCCTCCACCTGGACTTCCTCCAAGTTACTTTGCCTTTGCTCAAAGGACAAAGTTTATTATTGCAGCTGAAGGGAAATCAGCAAAGTCTCTGACACTAGGGAACAATTACAAACACAGCAAAACAGAAAGAAGAACAGAAAAGGGTGGAAATATTCAGCAAGCCACTCAATATTTGGGGTTAGAAAAGGCAGGTTATGATGTCTTGAGTGTATTTTTGGATGTTTTGGGTCCGGCAGACTGAAGATTGGGAGATTGACAGCAAAGTTTGGAAAGGTAGATCGAAGACGGAGAGATGAGACAAAGAAAGTAATAAATTGCACCTACATTAGTGTCTAACAATCGTGGGACATCCCAAAGCATTTCACAGCCAATCCAGTTACTATTGTATGAAATGCAGCAGCCAATATGCTCACAGCAATATAAATTTTTATTTCCATCGTTCAGGGGATGTGGGTGTCAGCATTTATTGTCCAACCCTATTTGCCATTGACCTGAGTATATTTCAGAAGGAATATAAGAGTCACATTACAGTGAGTCACATAAAGGTTTTACAGACACCTGGTCAGCACTCAACAGAGGTTAAGAGACTGGACCAGGGGCGGTAACTTTTTAAAGTTTTAATATGGTGCGGAAAGATCGATTCATTGCATTAGTGATAATATAAGATAAGGGTTATGTGGTGAATGTAATTCACACTATTGTATTGTGTAGTATTGTGTCCTTGTGGGCTCTGTGAGCTGTTGTGCGGCTCTGCCCATAGGGGGAGATGAGGAGCTTGTACAGGGCTCCACCCATGGCTCCGCCCATTGCCCCTCCCACTACCGGAAGTATAAAGTGCTGCAGCCATGTGAGCCTGCCCTCAGTTCTTCTGGTCGCAGGCAGGCTCAGTTGTAAGACTATTAAAACCATAGTTTACTTCCAATCGTGTCTCGAGTGAATTGATGGTCACATCAGGTTATTTTACTTTATTAAAACAATAGTTAAACTTTTACTTCAGTTCTAACCCTAACAGATTACATACTGTTACTTAACCTTAGCACATTAGTTCTCATCAGACAACACGTCCAATAAACATACAGCTCTCATTGCACTTACATGGACAAAGGCAAAGATGATACTTGTATTTACGAAGCAATTTTCTGCTGTAAGTGACGATCCTTTAGAACCCTTTTTGAAAATCTGTAATCTGGAGCAGCTTCCATCATGACCTCACTGGATGACCTGCACAGTCTTCTGCTGTAACTATTCAAAACAAAAGTTCTTCCTCTCTGTCTCTCTTAGCTCTGCCCTCCCCTCAAACAAAAATTCTCCCCTGACATCTGAATTCCTTATTGTTATCTTGGCTGATTGCCCGCTCCCGTTTATGCAAAAGAACAGCACTATGCCATTTATGTAGCTAACCTGCCATTGATGGACAAATAGGTCATCAGATTCTGGGATGATTTGGTGGCTGGTCAAACAAAATTGTCCCGAATGACAATGGATCTTGAGTGGCTCATCCTGGCTGAACTGGGACATCCTGTCTACTTCCACTAACAAAGTTAAGTATGAATGGCTGTGTGTGTATCCTTCTGATTCTGCTGCTAGCAGTCTTTTTCCTCCGTTTGTTAGACCTGTAAATTGCCTGCTGCATCTTGGACCTCAATTCTGGACCCAAGTTCCTAATATCTCCCTATCATGACATTGACGAGGCCAAGTAAGGACAACAGATTTTCTTCCCTAAAGGACATTAGTGAACCAGATGGGGTTTTACTACAATTGACAATGCTTTCCAATTTTTATTAAATTCAAATTTCACCATTTTCCGTTGTGGGATTCGAACCAGGGTTCCCAGATCTTTTCCTGGGTCAGGGCGTCAGGGTGGCGCGATGATTAGCACTGCTGCCTCACGGTACCGAAGACGCGGGTTCGATCCTGGCTCTGGGTCACTGCCTGTGTGGAGTTTGCACATTCCCCCCATGTCTGCGTGGGTCTCACCCTCAAAACCCAAAGATGTGCTGGGTCGGTAGTTTGGCCACGCTAAATTGTAAATAATTGGAACAAAAAAAGATTGTGTCCTGGGTTTCTGGATTATTAGTCCAGTGACAATACTACCGTGCCACCTCCCCCCCCCCCCCCCCCCCCCCCCCCCAATTGTTCTTTGTGATGTTGAATGAGGGCTAGATATTGCCCAGGACACCGGGGAGAATTCCCCTGCTTTTGTTTGAAATAGTCGCTGTCAGATCTTTCGCATCCACCTGAGTGGACAGGCAGGACCTCAGTTTAACATCACAGCTGGAAGTTAGCACCTCTGGCAGCGCAGCACTCCTTCAGCACTGCACAGGTTAATTAACCTAAGATATGTGCTCAAATCTCTGAATTGGGATTTGAACCCACAATGTCTGGACTCTGAGACCAGAGTGCAGCTCGCTGAGCAACAAACTGAAAAAGGAAAGCGATTGAGAAACTGAAATCTGGACCGTTAACGCATTATTTTACTTTCAGAAACCAATGAAGAGCCTCCAGTTGTTGTCACAAAGTATGGGCAGCTGGAGGGGAAGAAGCTATCTGTGAAAGGGACACATCAATCTGTTTATAGATATCTCGCCATCCCTTTCGCAAAGCCACCAGTTGGTCCCTTGAGATTTACTGTACCCCAGGCTGTAAAGGCATGGACCGGAATCAGAAAGGCAACCGAGCAACCAGCTGGGTAAGAATGGGTTTGTTAATGCTCCTTGCACAGCATTCCTAGAGGATTCATCATGTGATTTCCTGCCTTCAACTCCTCCCCTTGGTATCCAGCCAATCAGAAAATGAACAGCGTCTTCATTACCCAAGGGGTTGAATATTTGTTAAGGGCAGCAGTGTAAAAAAATGATCGGCACTGTTGCTTCACAGCGCCAGGGTCCCGGGTTCGATTCCCGGCTTGGGTCACCGTCTGTGCGGATTCTGCATGCTCTCCCCGTGTCTGCGTGGGTTTCCTCCGGGTGCTCCGGTTTCCTCCCCCAAACCCTGAAAAACGTGCTGTTCAGTGAATTGGACTTTCTGAATTCTCCCTCCGTGTACCCGAACAGGCGCCGGAGTGTGGGGACTAGGGGCTTTTCATAGTAACTTCATTGCAGTGTTAATGTAAGCCTACTTGTGACAATAATAAAGATTATTATTATCAATTACATAGCCTTTTTTATTAAGAATTGTGTCCAAAAATCCACTCTAAGCTAAAAGTGCAGTGCTTAGAGAGTGCTGCATTGTCAGAGGTACTGTTATTCGGATGAGATCCACTCACTGTGGCATCTGAGGATAACAGTCATCCTTCAACCAACAGATTAACATTTAGTTAATTTCATTTACTTGTACTGAAAGTGAACTGTTCACTGCACCATTACGATAAAGCACTTTGGCTGCTTCTGCTCGAAATCATTGTTAATTAATTGTCCAACTTAATTGCCCAAATGTAGTAAAAGAAGTCAGTCAGGAGCGACACGGTGGTGCAGTGGGTTAGCCCAGCTGCCTCACTACTCTGAGGACCCCGGTTCGATCCCGGCCCAGAATCACTGTCTGTGTGGAGTTTGCACATTCTCCCTGTGTCTGCATAGGTCTCGCCCCCGCAACCCAAAGATATGGAGGGTAGGTGGATTGGCCATGCTAAATTTCCCCTTGATTGGAAAGTATACAAAAAGAAGTTAGTCAGATGACCTGAATGCAGACTTGCTATATGGGATTTGAATGGGAGCCTCTCAATACCAGCTCAGGCCCGTCACCGCCACACTGCCATCCCGTCTAATGTTGCAGAATGGCACCTACATGGGCTGGTTTAGCACACTGGGCTAAATCGCTGGCTTTGAAAGCAGACCAAGGCAGGCCAGCAGCACGGTTCAATTCCCATACCAGCCTCCCCGAACAGGCGCCGGAATGTGGCGACGAGGGGCTTTTCACAGTAACTTCATTTGAAGCCTACTTGTGACAATAAGTGATTTTCATTTCATCTGTTTGTCTCTTTCCCAGGTGCCTACAAGATGCAAATATGTTGAAGACTCTGTTGGAAATGATGCATTTGGAGGTTTACCAGATTCCATTCAAAGAGGATTGCCTCTACCTGAATGTGTACACGCCTGTCAGACCAAAGGACAGGAACACGAGATTTCCTGTAAGTAAACTGTTGATTTCAGGATCCATGGAGATCAATCACAGGTCAGCCAAGTGGGCCTTAGATAGATCAGGGACTTTGTGGCACCTTGAGACATGGACTGCGGGAATGGGAAGTAATGGCCACCACACCCCACATCGGTCCCTGAATCGCCCTCCACCAGTGCAGGTTGGCTGATCCCAGCTGGCACTGTGGTTGGCTTCAGTCTGGTTACGTTAAGAAGGTGAGAAGACAGCCGGCATGCCCATTCCTTATGGCTATGGTATCAGTCAAGGTGTGGTGGGCCACACCTTTGCTTCATTGTCAGAGAAACATATTGCTGAATCTTTTCACCTTGCCATCGCCATGCCAAATTGCAAACAGTTGCGACAGTTTATATATCGGCAAGGCGCTGATTGATTGCCTGAGGTATTGCTGTGGGGGAAACAACGGGGAACTATAGACTCCCCAAGCTCCCGTGTAATTCAAAAAAAAGGTGCGAGTCTTGAACATATCCCTTTTGTTTTCAGAGAATGACGCCCAAGAAAAATAACTAAACTCAAACTTAAAATTGAGACATTTGCTAAAATGAGGGTAAACACGGTATCAAAGATGCTGATGAGGGGATGGTAGTTGAGCAGAAATTGGAGATGACATGAAACAGAAGGATTAAAGGATGTATATAGGGTTTGTAGCAAATAAATCATGCCAGAACTTTATAAATCACAGCTTAGGCCACGCTTGGAGTATTGTGGATAGTTTTGGGCAACCATACTATAAAAAAGATGAAACAAAAGCAGATCAGAGGGTAATTCTCTGTCTGGAGTCTATGCTATTAGTAGAGTTCAGATCAGACAGAGCAGATGTTCTGTCCACAATCATTCAATCCACATTAAGATTCCATTTTCTTTACAGTTTGATAAACAAACTACAAAAAAGATAAACAAAGGAGTATATGGATAGCTGCCCCGAGGTTGTTATTGATGTGGTCATTCCACAACACGGATATTTTGTTCAGTTTTCTTCCTGGGTGCAGTTGCATGGAGCAGGTTTCCACGTTTTATTCCCAGAAGATCTCAGTTTGCAGTTGATTTCTCTTCTCAGGATGGTTACTTTGCAAATCCTGGCACAACACGTTACAGAGAGAGAGAGAGAGAGAAAGGGCCCAATCAGCTTCTTTGCAGCCTTTCAGTACAACATTCCAATTTCTCATTTCCCTGGCTTAGTAAACAGTCCTGCTGGAACGAGCCGAATTTTTGACCACATCCCATTTTATCCATCAGGTTATGGTCTGGATCCATGGTGGTGGATTTGTAATGGGAGACTCTTATTTCTATGACGGATCACCACTTGCAGCTTACGAGGATGTGGTGGTGGTGGTGATCCAATATCGGCTGGGAATTATTGGATTTCTCAGGTAAGTGGAAGTATAGAAACATTAAAATATCCTGTCTGTACCACACAACAGAAGAGCTTTCCTGCTTAAACTCACTTCCCAGATCTCGGTTCGTATTCTTGTAGGTTACGGTGCTTCAAACATTTCCAAGTATCAGACCTTGAACTGAAGACCCCACTCCCGTCTGGGTGAAATAAATTCTCCTCAACTCCCCTTTAATCCTTCTGCCAATTACCCAAAATCTTTGCCCCCCCCCCACCCCCCCCCGGTTATTCCCCTCTGGGCTAAAGGAAATCCACTCTATCCAGGCACCCTCCACATTCAAGTCTCGTGCCCCGAGAGAACGTTAGCAACCATGGACTTCCATTGGATTGGATCATGATGATGTTTGGCAAAGTACTGCAGTGGTTTGCTGTTGCCTTCTGTACTAGGGCTGATGGAAAATCTGGAATTAAAAATCAAATGATGATCATGAAACCATTGTCGACTGTGAAATGAAATGAAAATTGCTTATTGTCACGAGTAGGCTTCAATGAAGTTACTGTGAAAATCCCCTAATCGCCACATTCCGGCACCTGTCCGGGGATCGAACCGTGCTGCTGGTCCTGCTTGGTCTGCTTTAAAAGCCAGCGATTTAGCTGAGTGAGCTAAACCAGCTCCTCGCAGCCTAGCTGTGACTTGCCAGGAGGCTCTCCCAATCCTATTGCCTGCCATCAGGCATATTGGAATTATAGACTGGTTAGCCTAACATCACCAGTAGGGAAAATGCTGGAGTCCATTATAGAAGATGTGATATCAGGACACTTAGAACATAGGATTAGACAAAGTCAACATGGATTTAAGAAAG
This sequence comes from Scyliorhinus canicula, assembly GCF_902713615.1. Lineage (NCBI taxonomy): Eukaryota > Metazoa > Chordata > Chondrichthyes > Carcharhiniformes > Scyliorhinidae > Scyliorhinus > Scyliorhinus canicula. The sequence goes on along the minus strand of NC_052154.1, from coordinate 4,229,259 downwards.
GGTAATAATGTTTGACAAACCTACTGGAGTTTTTTGAAGGATGTAACTAACAGAATAGACAAGGGTAAACCAGTGGATGTGGTGTATTTGGATATTCAGAAAGCTTTTGACAAAGTCTCACATAAGAGGTGTGTGCAAAATTAAACAATAATGGATTGGGAATTGGTTGGTAGTGAGGAAACAGAGGGTAGGAGTGAATGGGGAGTGGCAGGCGGTAACCAGTGTGGCCCTGCAGGCATCAGCGTTTGGGCTCCAGTTATTCACAATGTACATCAATAACTTGGTATAGGCAACCAAAAGTAATGTTTCTAAATTTGCTGACGACAAAAAAGTTGTTGGGAATGTGAGTTGTGAGGAGGATGTGAAGAGGCTTCAAGGTGATTTAGTGAGGGGGCAAATATATGGCAGACGCAGCATAACATGGATAAGTGTGAAGTTATCCACTTCAGTAGGAAAAACACAACAACACAGTATTATTTAAACGGTGCTAGACTGGGAAATGTTGATGTTCAAAGGAATCTGGGTGTCCTAGTACACCAGTCACCGAAAGCAAGCGTACAGTTGCAGCAAGCAGTTAGGAAGGCAAATGGTGTGCTGGCTTTCATTGCAATAAGCTTTGAGTGAAGGAGTAAGGATGTCTTACTGTCGCCGTACAGGGCCTTGGTGACACCACACCTCATAGAATCTACATTTATTCAGAAAAATGAGAGGGGATATAGAACATAGAACATAGAACAGTACAGCACAGAACAGGCCCTTCGGCCCTCAATGTTGTGCCGAGCAATGATCAACCTACTCAAACCCACAAATCCACCCTATACCCGTAACCCAACAACCCCCCCCTTAACCTTACTTTTTAGGACACTACGGGCAATTTAGCATGGCCAATCCACCTAACCCGCACATCTTTGGACTGTGGGAGGAAACCGGAGCACCCGGAGGAAACCCACGCACACACGGGGAGGACATGCAGACTCCGCACAGACAGTGACCCAGCCGGGAACCGAACCTGGGACCCTGGAGCTGTGAAGCATTTATGCTAACCACCATGCTACTGTGCTGCCCCATATATAATTGATACGTATAAAATTCTGACCGGAACTGGACAGACTGGATACAGGGTTGTTGTTTGCTTTGGTGGGTGGGGTCTAGAACAAGGGCTCACAGTATCAGGATATGTCCTTTAGGACTGAGATGAGGAGACATTTCATCACTCAGAGGGTGGTGAACCTGAGGAATTCTATACCACAGAAAGTTGTAGAGGTCAAGTCACTGAATATATTGAAGAAAGAAGAAATGCCAGGATTTTGACCCAGCGACAGTGAAGGAATGCTGATACCAAGTCAGGATGGTAATTGACTTGGAAGGGAACTTCTAGGTGATGTTGTTCCCAGGTATCTGCCTCCTTTGTCCTTCTAGATGATAGCTGTCGTGGGTTTGGAAGGTTCTACCTAAGGAGCCTTGGTGAGTTCCTGCAGCGCATCTTGTCGATGGTACACACGGCTGCCGCTGCATTGGGGGTGGATGGAGTGAATGCTTGTGGAAGGGCGCCAATCAAGCTTTGTCCTGGATGGTGTCGAACTTTTTTAAAAATAAATTTAGAGTACCCAATTTTTTTTCCAATTATGGGCAAATTAGTGTGGCCAATTAACCTACTCTGCACATCTTTTTGGGTTGTGGGGGTGAGATCTACGCAGACACGGGGAGAATGTGCAAACTCCTCACGGGCAGTGACCTGGGCTGAGACCGAACCCGTGTCCCCGGTGCCGTGAGGCATGGTGTCAAATCTCTTTAGTTGTTGGAGCTGCACTCATCCAGGCAAGTGGAGAGTATTCCATTACACTCCTGACTTGTACCTTGTAGATGGTAGACAGGCTTTGAGGAGTCAGAAGGTGAATTACCCACCGTAGAATTCCTAGTCTTTGACCTGCTCTGGTAGCCACATTATTAATAAAGACCATAAGACATAGGAGCAGAATGAGTCCATTCGGCCCATTGAGTTTGCGCCGCCATTCAATCATGACTGATGTTTCTCATCCCCGTTCTCCTGCCTTCTCCCCATAACCCCTTTCCCCTTATGACTGGTTCAGTTCAGTTTCTGGTCAATGGTAATCCCATGATGTTGACTGTGGGGTTTTCAGCAATGGTAATGCCATTGACTGTCAAGAGGTGCTAGTTAGATACTCTTGAGTAGGAGATAGTCATTGCCTGGCACTTAACGTGGCCAGAATGTAACTTGCCACATGTCAAAGATGCATGGCATTAAGGGTAAAGTAGTAGCATGGATAGAGGATTGGTTAATTAATAGAAAGCAAAGAGTTGGGATTAATGGGTGTTTCTCTGATTGGCGATCAGTAGCTAGTGGTGTCCCTCAGGGATCCGTGTTGGGCCCACAATTGTTCACAATTTACATTGATGATTTGGAGTTGGGGACCAAGGGCAATGTGTCCAAGTTTGCAGATGACACTAAGATGAGTGGTAAAGCGAAAAGTGCAGAGGATACTGGAAGTCTGAAGAGGGATTTGGATGGGTTAAGTGAATGGGCTAGGGTCTGGCAAATGGAATACAATGTTGACAAATGTGAGGTTATCCATTTTGGTAGGAATAACAGCAAACGGGATTATTATTTAAACAATAAAATATTAAAGCATGCTGCTGTGCAGAGAGACCTGGGTATGCTAGTGCATGAGTCACAGAAAGTTGGTTTACAGGTGCAACAGGTGATTAAGAAGGCAAATGGAATTTTGTCCTTCATTGCTAGAGGGATGGAGTTTGAGACTAGGGAGGTTATGCTGCAACAGGTGTTAGTGAGGCCACACCTGGAGTATTGTGTTCAGTTTTGGTCTCCTTACTTGAGAAAGGACATACTGGCACTGGAGGGTGTGCAGAGGAGATTCACTAGGTTAATCCCAGAGCTGAAGGGGTTGGATTATGAGGAGAGGTTGAGTAGACTGGGACTGTATTCATTGGAATTTAGAAGGATGAGGGGGGATCTTATAGAAACATTTAAAATTATGAAGGGAATAGATAGGATAGATGCGGGCAGGTTGTGCAGGTTGTTTCCACTGGCGGGTGAAAGCAGAACTAGGGGGCATAGCCTCAAAATAAGGGGAAGTAGATTTAGGACTGAGTTTAGGAGGAACTTCTTCACCCAAAGGGTTGTGAATCTATGGAATTCCTTGCCCAGTGAAGCAGTTGAGGCTCCGTCATTAAATGTTTTTAAGGTAAAGATAGATAGTTTTTTGAAGAATAAAGGGATTAAGGGTTATGGTGTTCAGGCCGGAAAGTGGAGCTGAGTCCACAAAAGATCAGCCATGATCTCATTGAATGGTGGAGCAGGCTCGAGGGGCCAGATGGCCTACTCCTGCTCCTAGTTCGTATGTTCTTATGTTCTAAGCCTGCATATTGTCCAGGTCTTGCTGCATTTGGACATGGAATGCTTCAGTCTCTGAGGAGTCGCAAATGGCGCTGGACATTGTGCAGTCATCCCCAAACATCGCCACTTCTGACTTTATGATTCATTGGTGAAGCAGCTGAAGATGATTGGGCCTCAGACACTACCCTGAGGAACTCCTGCAATGATGCACTGGACGTATGGCATTGAAATAGAGGATCAACCATGATCATAATGAATGGTGGAACAGGCTCAAAGGGTCAAATGTCCAACTCCTGTTCCTGTTTTCTATGGTAGAAATGATAGGCTGATAATCATCCCGTTTGGCTACGCTATGAATGCGCCTCCCATGATCATCAAGTCCTGAAGTGGGACTTGAACCTGGATGTTCTGGCCCAGAGGTAGAGACACGACCCATTGCGCCACAAGAACTTATTTTAAATTTTATACGCCTGAATTAAATCTCTCCCCCGACTCTGCCATTCCAGAGAAAACAACTCCAGCTCGCCCAATCTTACCTCATAGATAGAATTCTCCATTCCGGGCAACTTAACAAATAGGAGCAGGAGTAAACTAGTCAGCCCCTTGAGTGTGCTCTGCCATTCAATACGATCATAGCTCGACTCCACACTCCTGCATGTATCCCATTTCTCTAAATTCCCCGAGAGTCTAAAATCTATCAATCTGAACCTTCAATATATTCAACAGTGGAGCATCCCACAACTGTCTGGGATAGAGAATCCCGGAGATTCACAACCCTCTGAGTCAACCCTCATCTCAGTCCTAAAGGATTGACCCTGAAGCTGTGTCCCCGTGCCTTTAGATCCCCCAGCCAGTGGAAACAATCTCTCAGCGTCCACACTTTTGTTGCTCGGACTCTGTCCTGACTGATCTGACGCCGAGCGCCCTCTGCAAACTTTAGGCGATCCAACACTCTGCCCCTTGCCTTTGACCTCATCTGATCTTGGTGTCAAATATTGTTTGATGGTCACTGTCTGTGTGGAGTCTGCACGTTCTCCCCGTGTGTGCGTGGGTTTCCTCCGGGTGCTCAGGTTTCCTCCCACAAGTCCAAAGACGTGCAGGTTAGGTGGATTGGCCATGCTAAATTGCTCTTAGTGTCCAAAAAGGTTAGGAGGGGTTATTGGGTTACGGGGATAGAGTGGAAGTGAGGGCTTAGGTGGGTCGGTGCAGACTCGATGGGCCGAATAGCCTCCTTCTGCACTGTCTGTTCTATGTTCTATATCCCCGGCATGTTTCCCTATGTTAATGATGTTCTGTAAATGGGAGCTGTTGTTGATGCAAGTCTTACACGCAGCAATCTGACGTTCTTGCCATTCTATCTTCAGCACAGGAGATGAGCATCTGCCAGGAAACCTGGGCATGTTGGATCAAATAGCTGCCCTGAAGTGGGTTCAAGAAAACATTGAGAGCTTCGGAGGTGACCCAGGCTCAGTGACCATATTTGGAGAATCCGCTGGTTCAATAAGTGTCTCGTTGCATGTACGTTATTGGTCTTTATTTCCAATACTCCCCCCTCTTCTGCCCAAAATATTTTGGTTAACACTTCTCCAGGTTGGTGTTGCATGTTTAACTGGTCTGCCCATTGATCATCGTCAAGTTAAAGACAATGAACCAGGTGGCCCCAACACTGGGCATTTCTGATCCTCAGGAGAATTTAAAGTGATGTGTCTCTAACTGTGAGAGGAACAGGCCAATCAGCTCAATTGTCCCACAGGATGCTCCTCTTCTCTCAACACATCAGAATGGCCTTCCTTCCTCCCTTTCTCCCTCACACGCTTCCTGTTCAACGTATCGCTTCTATTCACCTCATCCACTCCCTCTGATAGTGAGCTACATATCCACACCATTCTGAGTCAAAGACACTTCTCCCAAATTCCATATTGGGTTTATTAATTACTAATTTTAAGCTTAGGGCGAAATTCTCCCCCCCCCCCCACGACGGCTGGGAGAATAGGGGGAGGGCCTTCCCGACTTTTTTGGCGCCCTCCCGCTATTCTCCCCCCCCCCCCCCCCCCCCGCCGAAATCCCGACACGAATCGCTGCCGCCGTTTTTTTACGGCCGGCAGCGATTCTCAGCTGTTAGAAGGGCCGAAGTCCCAGCCCTTTACGACCTTTTTACGAACGGCAAACACACCTGGTCCTGCCGTTCGTAAAAACGTCGTGACCACCTGGAAAAAAATAACCATGGCACCGATTGGCACGGCAGTACCACGGCCGTGCCAAGGGTGCCATGGGCCCGCGATCGGTGCCCACCGATCGCGGGCAGCGGGCCCGATGCCCGCGCACTATTTGTCCTTCCGCCGCCCCGCAGTATCAATACGCGGGGCGGCTGAGGGGCAACCCGGACCGCGCATGCGCGGGTTTCGCGCAAAAACGCGATGACGTCACCCGCGCATGCGCGGGCGGAGTCTTCCCGCCTGCGCATGCGCGGCTGACGTCATATGACGCGTCAGCCGGCGCTAAGTCCGACAAGCGGGCTTAACGATTTTCGTTAAGCCCGACTAGTCGGAGCCTCCGACGTCGGGCTGCTAGCCCCGACGGGGGACCAGAATCGGTCCCCCGTCGGGAAGGGGCGCGATGCCGTAAAACCCGCCCGGGTTTTACGGCAGTTTGACGATTTCTCCCGTTTTGGGAGAATTTCGCCCTTAGTTTTTCACAGTCGTGGGACCTCCAAGGAACTTTTAAAATGGAGGGTGGGATGAGGTCCAGATGTCCCATCCCCATTTCCTACAGATCTGGGGCAAAATTCTCCGACCCCCAGCAGGGTCGGAGAATTGCCTGGGGCCGCCGAAAATCCCGCCCCCGCCGTAGCAGAGATTCTCCGCCACCTGGGAAGTGGCGGTGGCGGGAATCTCGCCACTCTGATCGGCGAGGCCCTGCGGTGATTCTCCGGCCCGGATGGGCCTAAGTCCCGCCGCTGGGAGGCCTCTCCCGCCGCTGAGGTTTGAACCACCTCTGATGGCGGCGGGATCGGCGGCGCGAGCGAGCCCCGGGGTCCTGGGGGGGGGGCCGCGGGGCGATCGGACCCCGGGGGGCGCCCCCACGGCGGCCAGGCCCACGATCGGGGGCCCCCAATCAGGGGGCGGGCCAGTGCCCTGGGGGCACTCTTTCTCCTCCGTCGCCGCCACGGCCTCTGCCATGGCGGAAGCGGAAGAGAAACCCACAGCGCGCATGCGCCAGTGGTGACATCAGCAGCAGCTGTTCGCTGACGTCACCGCCGGCGCATGCGTGAACCGGCGAAAGCCTTTCGGCCAGCCACGCTGCCGCCGGTTTTTGCGCCTATCGGCGTGGTGCCAACCGCTCCGGCACGGGGCTAGCCCCCAAAGGTGCAGAGAATACCGCCCTTGATTTTTTTTAAAATAAGGGATTAAGTACTTTAGGGGATTTTACTGTATTCGTGAAAGAGTGGGTTTTTTGGATATTGAAATCTACAATAGATGTTTGGACCTTTATTAAACCTCAGCATGGTTCCTGAGGTACGCCGTGGTGGATATTGAGTGAGTTGACTTGGAGCGTGTAAGGGAATAAGGGTGATTATTCTGATAAATGCTGATGGCATTTAGTTGGCTGAGGGGCTATGACTGGCCCTGGGGGATGGGTGGAGGGCTGTGGGTTGACTCCATTCTGTACCCACCCCACCCAGAACGAAGATAGTGCCATTTGGTGCACGTTGTCGTGAGGTGGGCATGGCATGCTGGGAGATTCCTAGCTCAATGGAACTACCTCAGATACAAAAATCCAGGCCTTCGTCCCACTTGTAGAGAGGCTGGGAGAGAGGGGATTTTTATTTATTCATTGGTTCTTGCCCCTTTTGTTTATCCTCCAATGGCTGAGATGAATTATTTTGCTGAAAGTTCTACCGTGAGTGATGCGTTCCTCAACACAACCTGCGATGGAATCCTATGCAGAAATACGAGTCAACAATTCAGCCTCTTCAGGATCATTGAATCATTCTGTTACTGATCTGTTGTTCAACTCCACTTATTCAGCATTGGTCAGTCTCACCTTACCCAACTAAAATCTATTCATCCCAGTCCCAAAATCTGCTGGAGTTTAGAAGACTGCTCGGTGACTTGATTGGTGACATGTCGAGTGCAACAGAGTGGCAGTGGTACTGTCACTGTCACTGGACTAATAATCCAGTGAACCAGGGTAATGCTCTGGGGACCCAGGTTCAAATCCCCCCCCCCCCCCCCCCCACCCCCAACCCCCCGCCAGCCCCCAGGGCTGATGGAAAATCTGGAACTAAAAATCAAATGATGATCATGAAACCATTGTCGACGGTGAAATGAAATGAAAATCGCTTATTGTCACAAGTAGGCTTCAAATGAAGTTACTGTGAAAAGCCCCCTAGTCGCCACATTCCGGAGCCTGTTCAGGGAGGCTGGTACGGGAATTGAACCGTGCTGCTGGCGGTAAAAAGCCGTCTGGTTCACTGATGTCCTTTAGGGAAGGAAATCTGCCGTCCTTACCCGGTCTGGCCTACATGTGACTCCGGACCCACAGCAATGTGGTTCACCCTTGAACCCCACTAGCTTCACGACCGCCTCTTCTCGCACGCTTTAACAACAGTCTGGGAAAGTTGAAAGTTCTGGTGAGGATCACACAGTCAGCTGGAGGGGTGGGGCCAGCAATGCCGGGATTCTGAGGTTCCGGTGCTGATCTCAAAGTTAAATTTAAGGCCGTCCCCTCCACTTCCCAACGGCCATCGAGCACCCCCCCCCCCCCCCCCCCCCTCCCGCCCACGGACATGGCTTCACCCCAACGGACATTAGAATCCACTGGCAGATTGTGGGGGGGGGGAGACACATCACCAAAACCTACCCCACACCTGCACACACACAAGGGGAACTCCCTTGTACACACACAAGGGGAACTCCCTTGTAAACACACAAGGGGAACTCCCTTGCAAACACACAAGGGGAACTCCCTTGCAAACACACAAGGGGAACTCCCTTGTAAACACATAAGGGGAACTCCCTTGTAAACACACAAGGGGAACTCCCTTGGAAACACACAAGGGGAACTCCCTTGGAAACACACAAGGGGAACTCCCTTGGAAACACACAAGGGGAACTCCCTTGGAAACACACAAGGGGAACTCCCTTGTAAACACACAAGGGGAACTCCCTTGTAAACACACAAGGGGAACTCCCTTGTAAACACACAAGGGGAACTCCCTTGTAAACACACAAGGGGAACTCCCTTGTAAACACACAAGGGGAACTCCCTTGTAAACACACAAGGGGAACTCCCTTGTAAACACACAAGGGGAACTCCCTTGTAAACACACAAGGGGAACTCCCTTGTAAACACACAAGGGGAACTCCCTTGTACACACACAAGGGGAACTCCCCTCCCCCTGTCCCCAATGGAGGAGGGTTACACTGCCCGGGTATCGGGGGGGGGGGATGCCCAGGTACGTCCCTCAACTGCCAGGGGGGCTACAGACATTTCCACAGCCCCGGCGTGGTCATCACGACTATATTTTGAAAAAGAGCTGTGACTTCCGCTTGTGCGACATCACAATGCCGGGGTGGGGGTGGGGAGGGGTGCAGAAGATACATCCTGGGCGGACATTCCGGCATCCAGCCCAGTAATTAGATGATAATTTATTAAAATGTATGGAAAACAGGCCCACGCCCAAAATTGGCGGAGTCCTGATTATGTCACTGGCAGGGGGGGGGGGGGTAAAGCGAGATATCACTGCCGCCGCATATCCCATTTCTGGCTGCTCATGAGATTTAGCGGCCATTGCGGGATTTGAGTCCGCGGCTAACACGCTGCTGGATGTTGCCCAGAGGATCCTGAGGGGTATTGAGGGGCTGGATGTGGAGAGGATGTTTCCTCTTGTGGGAGAATCTAGAACTAGGGGTCGCTGTTTAAAAATAAGGGGCCACCCGTTGAAGACCGAGATGAGAATTATTTTTTTCTCTGAGAGGGTCAAGAGTCTCTGGAACTCATCCTCAAAAGGCAGTGGAAGCAGAATGGAATATTTTTAAGGCAGAGCTGGATAGATTAACATAGAACAGTACAGCACAGAACAGGCCCTTCGGCCCTCAATGTTGTGCCGAGCAATGATCACCCTACTCAAACCCACGTATCCACCCTATACCCGTAACCCAACCCCCCTTAACCTTACTTTTATTAGGACACTACGGGCAATTTAGCATGACCAATCCACCTAACCCGCACATCTTTGGACTGTGGGAGAAACCGGAGCACCCGGAGGAAACCCACGCACACAGGGGGAGGACGTGCAGACTCCACACAGACAGTGACCCAGCCGGAATCGAACCTGGGACCCTGGAGCTGTGAAGCATTTATGCTAACCACCATGCTCCCGTGCTGCCCCTTGTTCACCTTCTTGACTAACAAGGAGGTGAAAGGTTATCAGGGGTCAGCAGGATGTGGGGTTGAGGTTACAATCAGATCAGCCACGATCCTATTGAATGGCGGATTAGATGGGATGGGCCAAGTGGCCTCCTCCTGCTGAAAGATCTGTATCGTTTTCCCAAATGTGTTTCCCATAACCCCGGACGGGGTCAGTTCAAGGCTCTGTACAACTGAAACATCACTTCATCACTTTAGAATTCCAATCCATTGAGATAAAGTCGAACATTCCATTCGCATAATGAGGTACTCTCAGCAACTTCATCAGCAAAGGATTTATTTACAAGGACCGACAAAAGCAGCAGCATGTCTGCAGATATTTCTGGAATGCCTCTTGCCAAGGAGAACTCCTCCCCTTGGGCTAATTCCCCACTCTTGAGTCCTCATTGGTCACCCAGGTCAGGTGATCTGACTCTGCTGTGTTGCCCTTAAAGGGTCACTCACCACAATTAGCAACCGTGATCACATTTTTGATTATCCTTGGGGTGGGGGTGAGGCGGGGAGGGGGTGCAAGGGGCAGAAACCCCCCCCCCCCCCCAGGTCCCCAGTCCAACTGAAACCTGCAACATATCTACGTGGAAGCTGGCTGGGGTTTCTTGTTGCCCCAGGTGATCAGGTTGGGAAGAGGGAACTTTCAAGTCTAATGTTAATGGCCACTCTCCTTGTTCTGTTGGCAGATTGTTTCTCCTTTGTCTTCTGGCCTGTTTCACAAGGCAATATCAGAAAGTGGGACTAATCTGATCGCAACTATAGTTACTTCAGATCCTAAATCAACAGCTGTGGTGAGTTTTTGTTATTCAAAATGCAAGGGGATTTTGTTGGTTTCATAATGTGGAATTTCCACCTGGTTGAAAAAAAGTAACAGATGCGTCATCTGGCACCTATCAATTTGTTTTGGAGTTCATGGGCGATGAGTGGGACCAATGCTTTCTAATGTGTGGCCGTTCGCACACGGTAATTTGGAGAGGCAGACCGAGTGACCGCCATGGGATCTGTACAAATCCCACCTTCTCAAGGTTCCAACTGGTCGCAGATCACTGGAATCCATTCCCTCCAGATTTACACTGTCACACATTACCGGAATCCACTCTGCAGATTCACGCTCCGACAGATCATTGTAATCTACTCTCTATTGATTCCCGCTGCAACACATCTCTGGAATCTATTTGCAGATTCACATTGTGACATATCACCAGAACCCACAGCTTCAAGTTTCGAGTGGATCCTTTTAATCCACTCTGCGCTGATTCATGCTGCATAGACCTATCAAATCCACTGTCTGAATATTCAAACTGTAATGGATCCATGGAATCCACTCTCTGTTGATTATCACCAACTGATCCCAGGAATCTGCTCTGTGCAGATTCACACTAACAGATTCCTGCAATCCATTCTCTGCAGATTCAGTTTACCAGATTCCTGAAATCCACATTTGCAGCTTTGTGCTGCAGCAGATTCCTGGGATCCGCCTATTTTAAAATTCACGCTGTAACAGATTCCTGGAATCCATCCTTTGAACATTCACGCTGTAACAGATTCCTGAGATCCATCCATTGCAGATTCATACTAGCAGATTCCTGAGATCCACACTATGTAGATTCACATTGTAACAGATTCCTGGGATCCACCTTTTGTTAATCCACCCTGTAGCAGATTCCTGGGATCCTTAGGCAGCACGGTAGCACAAGTGGCTTCACTGTGGCTTCACAGCGCCAGGGTCCCAGGTTCGATTCCTGGCTTGGGTCACTGTCTGTGCGGAGTCCGCACGTTCTCCCCGTGTCTGCGTGGGTTTCCTCCGGGTGCTCCGGTTTCCTCCCACAGTCCAAAGATGTGCAGGTTAGGTTGATTGGCCATGATAAATTGCCCTTAATAACCAAAAAAGGTTAGGAGGGGTTATTGGGTTACGGGATAGGGTGGAAGTGAGGGCTTAAGTGGGTCGTGCACTGGATGGGCCGAATGGCATCCTTCTGCACTGTATGTTCTATGTTCACACTTTGTAGATTCACATTGTAGCAGATTCCTGGGATCCACACTTTGTAGATTCACACTGAAATGAAAATCGCTTATTGTCACAAGTAGGCTTCAAATGAAGTTCCTGTGAAAAGCCCCTAGTCGCCACATTCCGGCGCCTGTCCGGGGAGGCTGGTATGGGAATCGAACCGTGCTGCTGGCCTGCTTGGTCTGCTTTAAAAGCCAGCGATTTAGTCCAGTGTGCTAAAGCAGCCCCTGTAACAGATTCCTAGGATCCACATTTTACATAGAACATACAATGCAGAAGGAGGCCATTCGGCCCATCAAGTCAGCACTGATCCACTTAAGCCCTCACCTCCACCCTATCCCCGTAACCCAATAATCCCACGCAGACACGGGGAGAACGTGCAGACTCCGCACAGACAGTGACCCAGTGGGGAATCGAACCTGGGACCCTGGCACTGTGAAGCCACAGTGCTAGCCACTTGTGCTACCGTGCCGCCCACCGTTTGTTGATCCACACTGTAACAGATTCTTGGGACCCACCCTTTGCAGATTCACACGTTACTAGATCATTCTGATGGCATCCAATGCCCTGCTGAGCTCTGACCAGTAGACGTGAACACTTGAACACGTGTGGACATTCGGATTTGCTGTTGGAAAGACTGAAACGTTTCCGTAATGCCCAATGTGTCAGCCATTGCTGCAGTAAATACTGAAGGAGTACAAGCCTCGTGTCTGCAGCCTGTCCTCAGAATTTAGACCTTTAAGCTCAGTTTTATCCTGGTGAATCTGCACGTCACTCTTTCAAAGGCTACTCTACCCTTCCTGAGGTGTGGTGCGCAGAACAGAATGCTTGGGGCACAGAAGGAGGCCATTTGTGTGCGTGCTGGCTCTCTGCGAGAGCAGCTCAGCCACTTCCCCTCCTCACCTGTCTTTTCCCTGTAGCCCTGCAAACCTCTTCGGATAATGATTCCATTCCCTTTGGAAAGCCACGATTGAATCAGCCCCCACCACACTCTCTGACAATTACTGTGGACTGGAGCCTACCCAGAGCCTTTCTACAACTGAGGCAGCAGTTGTACCTCTGTCGATAACAACCCCCTTTGAGGTAAAGGTTTTATTCCTGTTGGCCTCAAACGTGGGAAATTGATGAAAAATGGCCCCTTGATTCAATTCAGTAACTGCTGACTTCAATTTATAGATGATTGCCAACCTGGCTGGCTGTAACACTAGCCATTCCAAGGAGATTGTTGATTGCCTTGGGAAGATGTCCGAAGAGGAATTGATGAACATTCCCAAACCTCCCAAAGAGGTGAAACCTGTTCTTTTAATTCTTCAAGTTGTGGATATTTCCTTTTCTGTGTCTAATGTAACAGTTCTGTCCTCGATATCATCATCCGCGCCATCTCGTACACCTTGTCTCAATCTCCGCCATGGCAAAAAGTCGAGCCAAGTTATATTGTAGCATTCTGAACTCCCTGGACTAGTACAGTGCTGTCCAGTGGCCGATACTGAGTCACCAGCTGGTTTTAAATCATCGGACCAGGATCTACCCAATTCATTCCAACTGTTTGGAAAATGTTTTCACATCTCGCCCTCTTCCTCCTCCAACTAATTGTGGAGTTGCCTTGCCACAACCTTACTCCTCCTCCAGGCTTCACATTTTCCTCGGTTCTGAGTCTGGTGCGTCCATTGGTTTGTTCGATAATTTAAAAATGTCTTAATGTCAGACGGAAGGTGATGAGTCTGATTTGCATAATTTTAAAAAATATATTTTAGAGTACCCAGTTCATTTTCCCAATTAAAGGGCAATTTAGCGTGGCCAATCCACCTACCCTGCACATCTTTGGGTTGTGGGGGCGAAACCCACGCAAACACGGGGAGAATGTGCAAACTCCACACGGACAGTGACCCAGAGCCGGGATCGAACCCGGCCCCTTATTTTGAATAATGAATTAGGTACTCTGAATTATATTTAACAAAAGATGACCATGCAGGGAGCACGCAGGAAGTATAGCCCCCAGGTGGTGAAGGACATGCTAGAGGGCCTCTGCGGAGGTCCATTGTTGGGGAGGGGATGGTTGCCTTCTTTGTGTGGCCTTGATGTCCATGGAGGGGAGGGTGATTTCCCCTGTCCTTTGTTGCCAATCGGCACCAGAGTCACCAATAATGTTGCCAAATTAATAACTAGATATGGCAGTTATTAATGATAATATTGTTTTTCAGAGTCGCCAGGTATCAAATGATACCACCACAAGGTTTTACCGGTTATCGATCAAAGACCAAACAACCAGTTAGTTAGTTCAAGTTCAGAGATAGTTTACTTACATACACAAGAATTACTTTGACATGCAACATAAAACACTACAAGTTAAACTACACCTAACAACTACAATAACCTACACGTACCTTCAGGGCAACCGGCTCTTTGCAGATGGACAAGGCCTTTGTCCGGATCTTGCGTGGCTGGGTGGATGAAGTGGCTTCGTTTCTGCTGGGTTCATCCTCCTGGTAGCGATCGTTGGGCTTGAACTTGTCTTCTGGTCGTAATGCTACACTTGGTGTTAGGCGTAGGCCGGGGCCAAGAGAGACCGAACACATGGCTGTGTCTCTTTATCCCTCTGGGGTTTTGAGCACTTTGGGCCAGTCCTTAGCTTTGGATCCAATAATTCGACAGGCTTCGATCACTGCCTTCGATTTTGGCCAATAAAAGGGTGGGAGCCTTGATGGCTGGGCGCTTGAGAGTTACAAGTTAGCTGGGAAGGATCTAAAGAGAGAGCTAAGAAGAACCAGGAGGGGACATGAGAAGTCTTTGGAAGGTAGGATCAAGGATAACCGTAAAGCTTTCTATAGGTATGTCAGGAATAAAAGAATGACTAGGGTAAGAGTAGGGCCAGTCAAGGACAGTGGTGGGAAGATGTGCGTGGAGTCCGAGGAGATAGGAGAGGTGCTAAATGAATATTTTCGTCAGTATTCACGCAGGAAAAAGACAATGTTGTCGAGGAGAATATTGAGATACAGGCTACTAGACTAGAAGGGCTTGAGGTTCATAAGGAGGAGGTGTCAGCAATTCTGGAAAGTGTCAAAATAGATGTCGCCTGTGCCGGATGGGATTTATCCTAGGATTCTCTGGGAAGCTAGGGAGGAGATTGCTGAGCCTTTGGCTTTGATCTTTAAGTCATCTGTGTCTTCAGGAATAGTGCCAGAAGACTGGAGAATAGCAAATGTTGTCCCCTTGTTCAAGAAGGGAAGTAGAGACAACCCCGGTAACCATAGACCAGTGAGCCTTACTTCTTTTGTGGGCATAGTCTTGGAAAGGTTTATAAGAGATAGGATGTATAATCATCTGGAAAGGAATAATTTGATTAGAGATAGTCAACATGGTTTTGTGAAGGGTAGGTCAGGCCTCACAAGCCTTATTGAGTTCTTTGAGAAGGTGACCAAACAGGTGGATGAGGGTAAAGCAGTTGATGTGTATATGGATTTCAGTAAAGAGTTTGATAAGGTTCCCCATGGTAGGCTATTGCAGAAAATACGGAGGCATGGGATTCAGGGTGATTTAGCAGTTTGGATCAGAAATTGGCTGGCTGGAAGAAGACAAAGGGTGGTAGTTGATGGGAAATGTTCAGACTGGAGTCCAGTTATGAGTGGTGTACCACAAGGATCTGTTTTGGGGCCACTGCTGTTTGTCATTTTTATAAATGACCTGGAGGAGGGTGTAGAAGGATGGGTGAGAACATTTGCAGATGACACTAAAGTCGGTGGAGTTGTGGACAGTGCAGAAGGATGTTACAGGTTACAGAGGAACATAGATAAGCTGCAGAGCTGGGCTGACAGGTGGCAAATGGAGTTTAATGCAGGAAAGTGTGAGGTGATTCATTTTGGAAGGAATAACAGGAAGACAGAGTATTGAGCTAATGGTAAGATTCTTGGTAGTGTGGATGAGCAGAGAGATCTCGGTGTCCATGTACATAGATCCCTGAAAGTTGCCACCCAGGTTGAGAGGGTTGTTAAGAAGGCGTACGGTGTGTTAGCTTTTATTGGTAGAGGGATTGAGTTTTGGAGCCATGAGGCCATGTTGTAGCTGTACAAAACTCTGGTGCGGCCGCATTTGGAGTATTGCGTGCAATTCTGGTCGCCGCATTATAGGAAGGATGTGGAAGCATTGGAAAGGGTGCAGAGGAGATTTACCAGAATGTTGCCTGGTATGGAGGGAAGATCTTATGAGAGAAGGCTGAGGGACTTGAGGCTGTTTTCGTTAGAGAGAAGAAGGTCAAGAGATGACTTAATTGAGGCATACAAGATGATTAGAGGATTAGATAGGGTGGACAATGAGAGCCTTTTTCCTCGGATGGTGATGTCTAGCATGAGGGGACATAGCTTTAAATTGAGGGGAGATAGATACAGGACAGATGTCAGAGGTAGGTTCTTTACTCAGAGAGTAGTAAGGGCGTGGAATGCCCTGCCTGCAACAGTAGTGGACTCGCCAACATTAAGGGCATTCAAATGGTCATTGGATAGACATATGGATGATAAGGGAATAGTGTTAGTGGGCTTTAGAGGGGTTTCACAGGTCTGCGCAACATCGAGGGCCGAAGGGCCTGTACTGCGCTGTAATGTTCTCTGTTCTATGTCCTGAGCGGTCATTGACCTTGGCTGTTTGGGCTTTCTTAGCAAAGGGAGTGGCGCTGGTTGGTCTGCATCTGTATCAGTTACCTGAGTACAGTCCTTTTGTTCTGGGGAAATGGACCATTAGAATGCAAACGAGCGGGGGTTTCGATCATGTCTAACTATCTGGGTTGCAAATACACACACCAGCTCTGAGTGTGTCTGAGTCCTGGGTTGGCCTTAATTCCCATGGTCCTTTGCAGGTGGCCATCTGAGATGGCTACACCTTGAGGGGTCTTGATTTTCTTGTTTGTTTGTGGGGGGTTTCCCCGTCTCTGTAGGGGGTCTCGAAGTCTGTTGGTGGTTGGGTGAGGGGGGGGGGTAGTTACTTCATGAGCAGGTCAGAAGGAATGTATCCTGCGGCAAGGAACTCACCTCCTGACTCCCCAAAGCCCGTCCGTCGTTTACAAGACACGAGCCAGGAGTGTACTGGAATACTCTCCAATTGCCTGGAAGACTGCAGTTCCAACAACACTCAAGAAGCTGAAAACTATCCAGGACAAAGCAGCCCAGGTTGATTATCCTTTCTGTAAACATTCACTTCCTTCACCACCGATGAACAGTGGCAGCCGTGTGTACCATCTACAAGATGCACTGCAGTAACTCACCAAGGTTCCTTAGGCAGCACCTTCCAAACCCACGTCAAGGGAGCAAACACATGGGAACCCCACCACCTGGAGGTTCCCCTCCAAGTCACTCACCACCCTGACTTGGAAATATATCGCCGTTCTTTCACTGTCCCTGGGTCAAAGAACAAACAAAGAATAAAGAAAAGTACAGCACAGGAACAGGCCCTTCGGCCCTCCAAGCCTGTGCCGACCATGCTGCCCATCTGAACTAAAATCTTCGACACTTCCTGGGTCCGTATCCCTCTATTCTCATTCTATTAATGTATTTGTCAAGATGCCCCTTAAATGTCACTATCGTCCCTGCTTCCACCACCTCCTCCGACAGCGCGTTCCAGGCACCCACTACTCTCTGTGTAAAAAACTTGCCTTGTACATCTCCTCTAAACCTTGCCCCTCGCACCTTAAACCTATGACCCCTAATGTGGAGATGCCGGCGTTGGACTGGGGTGAGCACAGTAAGAAGTCTTACAACACCAGGTTAAAGTCCAACAGGTTTGTTTCAAACACGAGCTTTCGGAACGCAACCCTGATTCACCTGAGGAAGGAGCTGCGCTCCGAAAGCTCATGTTTGAAACCAAACCTGTTGGACTTTAACCTGGTGTTGTAAGACTTCTTACTATGACCCCTAGTAATTGACCCCTCTACCCTGGGGAAAAGCCTCTGACTATCCACTCTGTCTATGCCCCTCAGCATTTTGTTGACCTCTATCAGGTCGCCCCTCAACCTCCGTCGTTCCAGTGAGAACAAACCAAATTTATTCAACCTCTCCTCATAGCTAATTCCCTCCATACCGGGCAACATCCTGGTAAATCTCTTCTGCACCCTCTCTAAAGCCTCCACATCCTTCTGGTAGTGTGGCGACCAGAATTGAACACTATACTCCAAGTGTGACATTCTGAAACATTCACTTCCTTCAACATCCTGGAGCTCCTTGAAATCAAAAATTGCCTCATCCATTTTCTGTGAATATTCTTTCATTGTGTGACACGGCCCCTTTGGGGACCCTTCAAGTATTTACATTGTTACATCGCGGGTGTCAGCAGTGTTACCTCCAATGAAACTCTTTTTTTTCCTTTTTTCCAAATGAGCTTTTACTTTTCCCAGTGGTGGATGGTACCTTCTTGCCTCAGAATGTTGAAACTCTGCTCGAGACAGGCCAGATCAACTCAGTCCCATATTTATTGGGAGTCAACAATCATGAATGGGGTTGGTTGATACCAAAGGTGAGATACGTTAAGATTTTGGTTCCTAGCAGTGTTGAGTTGATGACTGCCAATGTCAGAATTTGGAAGTGTATGAGGAGCTGAATGAGAAACTCTTTCCACCACCCCCCCACTTCGAATCGTGATATCTTCCTCATTTAGAATTCCCGTCCCTTATCTCGAACATCGCTCACCTGACCATTTATCATGAAATGAAAATCGCTTGTTGTCATGAGTAGGCTTCAATGAAGTTACTGTGAAAAGCCCCTAGTCGCCACATTCCGGCGCCTGTTCGGGGAAGCTGGTACGGGAATTGAACCGTGCTGCTGGCCTGCTTTAAAAGCCAGCGATTTAGCCCAGTGTGCTAAACCAGCCCCAGTTGGTTGGTTATCATCTGTTGGTCATTGAGTTTCGGCCAATAGTATAGGTCAGTGAGGGTGGACAAGATATTGAACCTCGTCCTTTGTGGACAGCAACTACGGCATAACTTGCAGCCTCAGCAATGAGGCTCTGCTGGCCAATAACATCGCCTCCTGTTTGTCAAAGTATTTCAGTATCAGTATTTCCATTCGCCAGAGGGTGTAGCATCTGGACGTTATGACCCTCTAAGAGAGCCACCCAGCCTGACTGTTTTCGGAATGATTTTGGTCTGTTTGGTCTTGCGGTACCCTGCAAACCAAAACGTAAAAATGCCTTCACTGAGCACAAGCCCTTTATAATCTGCTTCTATTGCTGCATTCCCAGCACATGATGCACACTACGCAACCCGTTTAAAAGAAGGCTGCGTATATAGGTGCCATAAGCCTGCGGCGGAATTTAATGAGTTAATTCTCGCTGTCAGTTACACCTCGAGTCCGCCCTGCTATACGTGACTGGGATTAATTTCACGCACATACTTTCTATTATATTACTATCCTCAATTAGTGCGTTTTGGTGGAGAAAATCCTGGTTTGATCGGTTTTAATCATGAGTTCTGTTTGCTGGGGTTCATAAAGACTCTGTTTAATTTGACTCTGTTGAGAGTGCAGCCCTGACTCCAAGTAATCATAGTGGCTTCAGTAGGCATTCTGTTATATATGTCATGGGGTAAGGTCAGCATATTGACACCCCTTTCGTGAACATCTCTGTCACGTTCTTGTAATTTGACATTTAACAGTTATTCAGGCAAACTGGTGATGTACAGATAGCCGTTGACCTTAACCACTGTGTTCTCCAGATGTACAATCCAGCTGGCTGGGAGGAAGGAATGGACAGGGTGACATCAGACTCTCTCCTCAAGAACGGAAGCAGAGTGAGTGTTTACCCAGCCCTGCCCCTTAAACTTTCAACAATTTTTCCTCTCTCTTAAACCTCAGGTTGGAGTTAGCATTGGCAAGGGGCAAAATGGGCAATGATTGGCACTGACAATAGACAGTATTGGCAATGAATCTCAATTTTGATTGAGAGTGTCAGCGGTGGTCAGCATTAGCAATGAGTACCACTGGTGGTAGTCAAGGTGGGCATTGGCCACTATTGGGACTAAGCAACATTGGCCACAGTCAGTATGGGCAATGATCAGTATTGATAAAGGAGAAAGTCCAGGACCGGCCTCAATAAAATCAGTCAATTCTGCAAATACTCACCAGAACAGGCACCGTGTGTGAAGACGGGGAGGTAATGCTCCCCTTCGTCACAACTGGGAAGTCCAATGTTGCTTGATGAGATTTCATATCCCAGGTAGAGACTGGAGGCTGGAACTCACTCGATCTTCATTGGGATGATGGCTGATGGAGATTGTGGATTTGTGCAGGGAGATGAATATGATGCCCCAGCTTGGTTCCATTTTCAGTGTTGACCTTTGTGACATTGGGAGGGTCCATTAGTGGTCGCTAAATCCAACTTAAATAAATGTTGTGTCCGCTCTCTGGCAGCAGGCACATTGGGCACAGAATCTACATTGCTTAGAATAACATATTCACGAAACAATCTCATTTATTTGGAAAAGAGATGACTGTGTGAGGGCTTAATTTGTCAGACTCCCAAATTCCGATGGAAAGGTCCAAGTATCTGGGACTGATGTCCAAAATTGGATGGCTGCAGTAAGAGAGGGTATCAGGGGGAAACTTTCACACAGACAAAATTGGCAGCCGTTTACTGGGGAAGGACATTGAATCATATGGTGTGAGTGAGACAAGAGGCAGCTGAGGAATTTACTGCAGAGAGGAGGGATTGGATGGTGTGGCGAGAGATTGTGGATGTGGAATGGGGTAGTAGCTAAGCGGGCAAAGGGCTCTGTAATTGTCTTTTCCTGTTATCCGTGATTGCTGAGTTCCCAACCTGAACTGAGTAATTCCTCCTCAATATCATTCCCATTGCTGCACCGTGCATTCTCTAACTCTACCTGCATTCCCGTTGCTGCACCGTGCATTCTCTAACTCTCCCTGCATTCCCATTGCTGCACCGTGCATTCTCTAACTCTACCTGCATTCGCGTTGCTGCACCGTGCATTCTCTAACTCTACCTGCATTCCCGTTGCTGCACCGTGCATTCTCTAACTCTCCCTGCATTCCCATTGCTGCACCGTGCATTCTCTAACTCTACCTGCATTCCCGTTGCTGCACCGTGCATTCTCTAACTCTGCCTGCATTCCCGTTGCTGCACCGTGCATTCTCTAACTCTACCTGCATTCCCATTGCTGCACCGTGCATTCTCTAACTCTACCTGCATTCCCGTTGCTGCACCGTGCATTCTCTAACTCTACCTGCATTCCCGTTGCTGCACCGTGCATTCTCTAACTCTGCCTGCATTCCCGTTGCTGCACCGTGCATTCTCTAACTCTCCCTGCATTCCCATTGTTGCACCGTGCATTCTCTAACTCTACCTGCATTCCCGTTGCTGCACTATGCATTCTCTAACTCTACCTGCATTCCCGTTGCTGCACCGTGCATTCTCTAACTCTACCTGCATTCGTTTATTTCTTTGTGTAAAGCTCCGTGAAGATCAACTCCAGCTGGCCATTGATGAATATATGGGACACACGGAGGACAAGGTGGAGATCCGAGATTTCCACCTTGAGCTGCTGAGCGATCTGTTCATGTTGGTGCCTACTGTCCAATTGGCCCGGATTCACAGAGGTACGACATACAGGGAAAAGATTTCTCTTCCTCATCCCTCCCATTTCCCAGAACCCTTCCTCTCAACACTTTCTAATTCGCAGAATGTGGCTGGCTATATCAGCATTTATTGTCCACCCGCAATTATCTTTGAGAAGGTGGTGGTGAGCTGCCTCCTCGAACCTCCGCAATCCATGTGGCGTCAGGTCCACAAGCATTCACTCCCTCCACCACTGACGCACAGTGGCAGCCGTGTGTACCATCTACAAGATGCACTGCAGGAACTCACCAAGGCTCCTTCGGCAGCACCTTCCCAACCCCCGACCACTCCCATCTAGAGGGACAAGAGCAGCAGATACCTGGGAACCCCATCACCTGGAGGTTCCCCTCCAAGTCACTCACCACCCTGACTTGGAAATATATCGCCGTTCCTTCACTGTCGTTGGGACAACATCCTGCCACTCCCTCCCTAACAGCACGGTGGGTGCACCTACAACACATGGACTGCAGCTCACACCACCTTCTCAAGGGCAACTCGGAATAGGCAATAAATGTTGGCCTGACCAGCAACCCCCACATCCCAGAGTGAATAAGAAAAACCCTTCATGACTTTGAACATCAACATTAAATGTCTACTTATCTATCTCTGCTGTTTGGGTACAAATCCCAGGTTTTTTAGTCTCTCCACAGAATTTGAGGGATTAATCTTCCTGTTTTCTCTTCTCTCAGATGCTGGACACCCTGTCTTCCTGTATGAGTTTCAGCACAGACCAAGTTTCCTCGCAACGAGACGTCCCGAGTTCGTGAAGTCCGACCACGGCGATGAGATTGGATTTGTGTTTGGCAGTTTCTTTGTGGAGGATGGTTACAAATTATTGGGTGAGGGAAAAGCACCGGGTTTATTTTCCCACATTTTCATTTCTTCTTTGACAGGCCAAGTGTGGTTTCCGATCTCACTGACATTGGGAGCAGGGGTTTGACAAGAATGTGTAGTGTAATAATAATGCCCTGGTTAAAACTTACACCAAAAGATACTAATTCAAAAGATACAAATCTGAAAGAAAAACAAAACATTCTACCAACGCTCAGCAGGTCAGACAGCAAAGATTAGCTCCCTCCACCATAAGCCCATAAGACATAGGAGCAGAATTAGGCCACTCGGCCCATCGAGTCTGCTCCGCCATTCAATCTTGGCTGATATTTTCTCGTCCCCATTCTCCTGCCTTCTCCCCATAACCCCTGATCCCCTTATTAATCAAGAACCTATCTATCTCTGCCTCAAAGACACTCAGTGATTTGGCCTCCACAGCCTTCTGCGGCAAAGAGTTCCACAGATTCACCACCCTCTGGCTGAAGAAATTCCTCATCATTTTAGTTTTAAAGGATTGTCCTTTTAGTCTGAGATGGTGTCCTCTGGTTCTAGTTTCTCCGACAAGTGGAAACATCCTCTCCACGTCCACTCTGTCCAGGCCTCGCAGTATCCTGTAGGTTTCAATAAGATCCCCCCTCATCCTTCTAAACTCCAAAGAGTACAGACCCAGAGTCCTCAACCGTTCCTCATACGACAAGCTCTTCATTCCAGGGATCATTCTTGCGAACCTCCTCTGGACCCTTTCCAAGGCCAGCACATCCTTTTTAGATACGGGGCCCAAAACTGCTCACAATACTCCAAATGGGGTCTGACCAGAGCCTCATACAGCCTCAAGTACATCCCTGGTCTTGTAGTCTAGCCCTCTCAACATGAATACTAACATTGCATTTGCCTTCCATACTGCCGACTGAACCTGCACATTAACCTTAAAAGAAACGTGAACAAGGACTCCCAAGTCCCTTTGTGCTTCTGATTTCCTAAGCATTTCCCCATTTAGAAAATAGTCTGTGCCTCCATTTCTCCTTCCAAAGTGCAGAACCTCACACTTTTCCAGATTGGATTCCACCTGCCACTTCTTTGCCCACTCTCCCAGCCTGTCCAAATCCTTCTGCAGCCTGCCTGCTTCCTCAATACTACCTGTCTCTCTACAGAGTTTGTATCATCTGCAAACTTAGCAACAGTGCCTTCAGTTCCTTCCTCCAGATCATTAATGTATATTGTGAAAAGTTGGGGACCCAGCACCGACTCCTGAGGCACACCACTAGTCACCGGCTACCATCCTGAAAAAGACCCCTTTATTAGGGGCTGGTTTAACACAGCTGGCTTGTACTGCGGAACAAGACAGCAGCGTGGGTTCCATTCCCGTACCGCCCTCCCCAAACAGAATGTGGCGACTAGGGGCTTTTCACAGTAACTTTATCGAAGCCGACTAGTGACAATAAGCAATTATTATATCATTATTATCCCCACTCTCTGTCTTCTGCCAGTCAGCCATGCCAGGATCTTACCCTTAACACCATGGGCTCTTAACTTATTTAACAGTCTCCTATGCGGCACCTTGTCAAAGGCCTTCTGGAAATCTAAATAAATCGCATCCACTGGTTCTCCTTTGTCTAGCTTCCTTGTTACTTCCTCAAAGAGATTTATCAACTCGAACAGATTTATCAGACGTGACCTCCCCATGATCAAGCTGTGCTGACTTAGTCCTATTTTACCTTCACTTCCAAGTACTTTGCAATCTCATCTTTAATAATCATAGAATCATAGAATTTACAGTGCAGAAGGAGGCCATTCAGCCCATCGAGTCTGCACCGGCTCTTGGAAAGAGCACCCTACCCAAGGTCAACAACTCCACCCTATCCCCATAACCCAGTAACGCCACCCAACACTAAGGGAAATTTTGGACACTAAGGGCAATTTATCATGGCCACTCCACCTAACCTGCACATCTTTGGACTGTGGGAGGAAACCGGAGCACCCGGAGGAAACCCACGCACACACGGGGAGGACGTGCAGACTCCGCACAGACGGTGACCCAAGCCGGAATCGAACCTGGGACCCTGGAGCTGTGAAGCGATTGAGCTATCCACAATGCTACCGTGCTGCCCCAGGATAACGGACTCTAAAATCCTACCAATGACCGAAGTCAGGCTAACCGACCTATAATTTCCCGTCTTCCCCAGAAAAAAAGTTTGAAAAACACTGGTATAGAGGGAAACGACACAAGGAAGGGCTGAGGGTTTTGGCCAAAGGTGGTATCATGACCGGTAGAGGCCTGGAGGGCCGAAGGGCCTGTTCTTGTGCTGCATTATTCTGTGTTCTAACAGCAGTCTGGCTGGGAGCATTCTGGTGAATCTGTGTTGCATTCTGTTCATGAACAATATATTCTTTCTAAGGTGCAGCTCCTGAAACTGGATCAAGTTACTCCTGAGATTTTGTAAACGCGCTTTGTTGAACAGAACCGCCATGCGATACCCTTGCCTCAGTGTAAGGGACTAACATTCCATTTTGCAGCTGAATGCAAACAGATCCCAGACCGAATCTTACATTACCATCTGGGACCCACTAAAGACTGAACTGAAATCCTATTGGCTGGTGTTGGGACAAAGGAACAAGAGCAGGCCATTCGGCCCCTTGGGCCTGCTCCGCCATTTCCATCCAGTAGTAACACCTACTGGGATCGTAACATGCCACTATCAACACTGTCGTTAGTCTTTAATGCTCCCATTAACACTCCATTTGTCTTGTGTCCATGACATGGTTGTCAATCTCGTCTTTGCTCTGACCTATCGCGGACATTCTCTTCTGCTCCACCTTCTCTCCTCTCCCACCCTCCCCCCACTTTTCAACAATATACCCCATCACATCTCTACCCCACTTCAGCTCCGAACAAGAGTCGAATGGACTTAATAAAAAATTAATAATAATAATCACTTATTGTCACAAGTCGGCTTCAAATGAAGTTACTGTGAAAAGCCCCTAGTCGCCACATTACGGCGCCTGCTCAGGGAGGCCGGTACAGGAATTGATCCCGCACCGCTGGCCTTGTTCTGGCATTACAAGCCAGCTGTTCAGCCCACTGTGCTAAACCAGCCCCAGACTTGAAACGTTAACTCTGTTTCTTTCATCACTGACGGTGCCAGAACGGCTGAGTTTATCCAACATTTTCAGGTTTATTTCAGATTTCCAGAATCAGCAGTATTTTGCTTTTCCATTAACTCCGCCCTCTCTCTACTTGTGTCTCCTTGTGGTGTACGAAAACAAAATCCTGTAAATCCTGAACATCTGAAGTATAAACAGAAAATGCTTGGAAATACTGAACAGGTCAATCAGCATTTTATTACAGTCCCGGACCAGACCCCAACAATGGTTAGGATACAGGACAGAAGCCCCAATATTTTATTTTAATTCCGTAAGACTGTGAGGAAAGGATTGCTCGCTCCCGGAGTCATTTCACACAAAATAGGGATATTAAAACAAAGTTTATTACAAACACAGTATTAAAATATCTTTAACATCACACAAGAAAATAGTTTACAATTACCCCTTAAACAATGCCAATCAATACAGTGACACAATAACCCTTAACTGCTATCTTTACTTCCACCCAAACAACAAAACTATCTCAGATCTCAATCCACTTTTAAATACAGTTAGCACTCCAGACTCATTGCTGTGCTGAGATGTCTTTTGAGATTGTTTGAAAAGATAGACCTGAACCCTGTCAGAACAATGCAGAATCTATGGCTGTATTTCTTCTGAAACTTCTCAACTCACCTTCCAGCCACAAACTAAAATTGGACCTCAATACCTGACTGCTTCAGCCCTGGCTCCTCCCATTAACCACCTCAGCTCACTAAACTGAACACAGTGCCTCTAATGAACTACTCTGCAGGGAACCATCTTAATATAAACAAAAAAAAATAATCCATTTGCCCAAACTTTTACGATGCTTTAATTGCATCCCTGGCTCCCAAAAAGTCTAGCTGTCTTGCAAACTAGGATTTTTAAAAACATGACTCCAGCAGTCAGACATTAACTCAGGCTTTAACCCTTATGGCACCTAATTGAGGCATACAAGATGATTAGAGGATTAGATAGGGTGGACATTGAAAGCCTTTTTCCTCAGATGGTGATGTCCAGCACGAGGGGACATAGCTTTAAATTGAGGGGAGATAGATATAGGACAGATGTCAGAGGTAGGTTCTTTACTCAGAGAGTAGTAAGGGCGTGGAATGCTCTGCCTGCAACAGTAGTGGACTCGCCAACACTAAACGCATTCAAATGGTCATTGGATAGGCATATGAACGATAAGGGAATAGTGTAGAGGGACTTTAGAAGGGTTTCACAGGTCGGCGCATCATCGAGGGCCGAAGGGCCTGTACTGGGCTGTAATGTTCTATGTTCTATCTGTAATTGAAGGATTTAGACTGACTGTGTCAGTCAGTTGAGGGATTTTGAAACCATCAATTCAGGGATACCAGCCTTTCTTGCGATTACTGAAACTCAGTAGAAATTCAAGTTAAAACTTGTCAGGTGCAAATAAGAATTGTTTTATTTGTCTTCTATTGATTACAACTTGAAAGTCATTTAAAAGGCAGTTTGTAGACAATTTGAAGCTTTCAAAGAATTACAGGAATTATCTTCTTAAGCAAACAGCTCGAACACAACTTTAAAAGTCAAAGCCTGAAGTCAAAGTCTGAAAATGAAATATGAATACAGAGACAGTGAATAGTTCAGATCAAAGTATAAATGCCTAAAACTCTCTCTCTCTCTCTCTCTTGACACTCTCTTCCTGACTCTTCCTACCCTAACTGGGGCAGCGCGGTAGCATGGTGGTTAGCATAAATGCTTCACAGCTCCAGGGTCCCAGGTTCGATTCCCGACTGGGTCACTGTCTGTGCGGAGTCTGCACGTCCTCCCCGTGTGTGCGTGGGTTTCCTCTGGGTGCTCCGGTTTCCTCCCACAGTCCAAAGATGTGCGGGTTAGGTGGATTGGCTATGCTAAATTGCCCGTAGTGTCCTAAAAAGTAAGGTTAAGGGGGGGTGTTCTTGGGTTACGGGTATAGGGTGGATACGTGGGTTTGAGTAGGGTGATCATTGCTCGGCACAACATCGAGGGCCGAAGGGCCTGTTCTGTGCTGTACTGTTCTATGTTCTATGTTCTAACTCTCTCCCTTAAAATGGCGGCAAAAATCCCCGATGGTTATACTATTTCATATCTGTCTTAAGCGATCTGATCACACCCCAATATAATCCTAATTGGTTTGAGTTAGACTCAAACACATTTGATTTGATGGCAAGCTGTCCATCTCCAATATGTAACATTACTTCTAATTGTTGCCTGCCTGCTTACTTGTGCATGTTAAAGAATGCGATATTGTGCTGTATCAAAGCCAGCAAAAACTGGTCTAATGCTGACCTACCTACTGCCACAATAGAGCCCTCATGCTGTACTGTAACAATGGAGACCTTATGTTATCTCGTCATGCCATGCTGGACATAACTCCGAAAATATTATTCAAACTGTCCATTTCAATCTAGTAAAGTAAATTATGCTGCTTTTATAAAATTGTTGTTTTGAGAATGTTGGAATCAAATATATATATATATATTTGATTCGATGTTCTAACTGTCCATTTATTAAAAACAAGGCAACGCGGTCTAAAATGTTTCAGCTTGTATAAATCATGGGATTTAATTCACCCTAATCTCGAACGGCGTGAGAACCGTAGAACCTTCACTCCTACCACCTCGTTGCCATGGATTCAGCCCTTGTCCTTGGAGAAATGTAATGAGAAGTGTCTGTCTAATCAGACTTCTGTGTTACTTTTAAAATTATGACAATGAGTTTGCAAAATATGTGTTTTCTTTCATTTTAAAACTGGGAATTAATATTTATGCTTAAGCAGCTATCTTTTTACCTATATTAAGTGTATTAGAAATACCTGGCTTCTAAAGTAATACAATTTATCTGAAATTCCCACATGCATCACAATCTGGAGAGAGGGAAGAAGAATGAATCTTTAGGTTGACAATCTCCCATTGGACCTAGAAGAAATCCAACATGTTTGTAATCCCCGAATAATGATCTCGTTTTGATGTACTTTTCTGCAGCAAACTGCACTGAGGAGGAGAAGGTTCTGAGCAGGACAATGATGGCTTACTGGGCGAACTTTGCTAAGAAAGGGTAAGTGACTGACCAGATTCGCTCTGCAGAGCGGATAGTGAGGCAGTGTTCCCACATGTTGAGTACATATCATTGTGAATGATGTGACTGTGTTAGTAATCGACTGGCTAATAACCTGGGGACAGGGTCAAACTAAATGGATCTGGAGTAAAGGGCGGGACCCTCCTGCTTCATCACGTTCCATTTGGGACACGGCGAGGCCGGTAAATATAGCGAGAGGCTTCTCACGAGATGTACGACATTCGTTACACCTTGGGAGATTTAAAGAGATATTGCGAGGCATCGTGATCTGAAACAGGCCCATAATGGCCGTGACCCAGATTTGCATTTTCAAGTGGGTGGTTGCACTCCCTTGAATCTGTCCACGCCGGATTACCGGAGGGACGGGGTTGAACAGCCTCAGCTCGGAGACCCTGCCATGTGCCGTTTGTCACTAGTTTCCACAAATGTGGGCCAGGTACAACGGCACTTGGGGGGGTTCTCCCTGGTCATCGGGGTCCTCCGGGCGGTTGGGCTCTGGTCAGGGTGGCAATCCCGATACCACCCGGGCACTGCCAGCCTGGCACCCCGGCAGCCCCACCTGAGCAACCTGGCAGTGCCACCCAGCAGTGTCAGGGTGCCCAGGCAGCACTGGTGGGTTGGCAAGGGCACTGCCAGGGATACCAGGCTGGCAGTGCTCATATGGGCATCTTGCCAGGGATTAGGGATGGGGATGGAGGGGGGGGTGGGGGGGGGGGGGGGGGGGGGGGGGGGGGGGGCCTGTCCATATGAGGTGGGGTGCCGGGCGGCTCGAGGACTCCCTGATTAGTAAGTTGGGCCGGGGGGGGGGGGGGGGCATCTGTTGTCCCATCAAACAATTAGTTCATAACAAGAGTCAGTTCAGATGTTTCAACCCACAACGTTCCTTCAGTTTCTCCCAGCACAGATGCTGACTGACCTGCAGAGTATTCCCAACGTTTCAGAATTCCAGAATCCTTTTCCTTTTGTAAACATTTCTTTAACTGACGGTAATTTTGCTGATGGCAGGGGGGCAGCACGGTGGCGCAGTGGGTTAGCCCTGCAGCCTCACGGCGCCGAGGTCCCAGGGTTTGATCCCGGCTCTAGCTGCACTGCACTCCCCACACTGACTGTGTGGAGTTTGCACACTGGGCCTGGTTTAGCACAGTGGGCTAAATAGCTGGCTTTGAAAGCAGACCAAGACAGGCCAGCAGCACGGTTTAATTCCCGTACCGGCCTCCCCGAACAGGCGCCGGAATGTGGCGACTAGGGGCTTTTCACAGTAACTTCATTTGAAGCCTACTTGTGACAATAAGCGATTTTCATTTCATTTCATTTCATTTCACATTCTACCCGTGTTTACATGGGTTTCGCCCCCACAACCCAAAACGATGCGCAGGCTAGGTGAATTGGCCATGCTAAATTGCCCCTTAATTGGAAGAAATGAATTGAAATTTAAAAAGCAAAAAAAAAAAAATTTTGCTGATGGTGGTGCAAGATAATCATGAATAAATGGATGGGGAATTTGGGAGTAATGTCTTTACCCAGAGAGTGGTGAGAATGTGGAACTCGCTCCCGGAGGGATGTGTGGAGGTGAAGCGTGCAAATACTTTTAAGGGGAAGCTGGATAAACACATGAGGGGGCGAGGAATGGAAGGAGTTGTTGATAAGATGAGATGAAAGCGGCTGGGAGGAGGTTAGTGTGAAGCCTGGTTCTGTGCATAGTGGGGAAGGGAGGCCGATACCTGATACCCACTTTCCCGTGGTGTTCAAAACCCGGCTTGCGGGTGATTTATTTACCCACTCCTGGGTTAGCTCACTGGGCTAAATCGCTGGCTTTTAAAGCAGACCAAGCAGGCCAGCAGCACGGTTCGATTCCCGTACCAGCCTCCCCGGACAGGTGCCGGATTGTGGCGACTAGGGGCTTTTCACAGTAACTTCATTGAAGCCTACTCGTGACAATAAGCAATTTTCATTTTCATTTTTTTTTTTCATTTTCCCTGTCTCTTTCCCTCCTTTCACCTTCCTTACCCAACCCCATCGGAAAAGCCCAGGAACACCAAAAGCCGTGCTGCCCCGCTTATTACGACCCCAGACCAAGCCAAAATATTGGGGTTTTGGTCCAGTATCCTAGCCACTGTTGGGGTCTGGTCAGGGATCCGAATGGGGGGCAATACGGGCTTCAGTGTTCCTGGGATTTTGGGATGGGTTGGGTGGGTGGGGAGGAAAAGGAAGGTGTTGGAAGGGAGGGAAGGGGGGCAGGGAGTGAGTTATCAGAAGAGTAGAGAATGGGATTGAGGGGTGGTGGGGATTGCGAGGGAGTCTGGACCAAGCTGATATTTCTGATGTCCCTGATGTTTAAAATTGCCTTGCAGGAACCCTAATGGGGAAGGGTTGGCACACTGGCCAACTTATGATCACAGTGAAGGCTACATGCAGCTGGGGGTCAAACCACAGGCTGGGTGGCAGTTGAAGGAGCACAGGGTGAAATTCTTCAACAAAATGCACAATCAACAAGGTGAAGCGAAGGATGAGCAAAAGGCGAAAGAGGATGAACACCAGCGATCGGAGCTCTAAGCCTTCAGATACCAATGTCTAGATCCTGTGCTTAAACTAACACCCTGTAAAAGTCACAGGGCCCTGATTCACTTTTCAACTTAAATTTTTCTGCCTACCTCTTCCTCCACCTTTCGCTTTCCCAACTGTTTTTGAATCTTCTCAACATCTGATTGTGCAAATCTGGGGTGTGGGTGGGGAGGGAGTTCATGGGGGCATTGAGAGGGGGTTATAGAACATAGAACAGTACAGCACAGAACAGGCCCTTCGGCCCTCAATGTTGTGCCGAGCCATGATCACCCTACTCAAACCCACGTATCCACCCTACTCAAACCCACGTAACCCAACAACCCCCCCTTAACCTTACTTTTTTTAGGACACTACGGGCAATTTATCATGGCCAATCCACCTAACCCGCACATCTTTGGACTGTGGGAGGAAACCGGAGCACCCGGAGGAAACCCACGCACACAGGGGTTGATAGGGGTTTCCCTATGAGACAGATCATGGTAGGAACCATGGCGACCAGGCCCATTTCATCACAGGAGTAACCCAATGCCAGTCTCGCAGAGGTGGGAAAACCCGGCCTCCCAGTAGAATTCCCTCATTATCAGGCACTGAGTTGCGTGGGTTTCACCCCCACAATCCAAAGATGGCAGGGTAGGTGGATTGGCCACGCTAACTTGCCACTTAATTGGAAAAAAATAATTGGGTACTCTTAAAAAAAAAAATTTTTTTTTAAGTATCAGGCACTGAGAGGGGCCCAACGTCAGTGGCCTTGCCTCTGACCTCTCTGCCTCCTCCCTTGACCCCTGCCAGCAATCTCCCTCCCCGCCATCACTCACCTGTAATCTGGGTTCCTCACTGATCCTGGGCCTCTGGTGGGTGCATTACTGGCAGCTGCCACTGCTCCACCGGTGGCGCTGGTGGCAACGAGCAGCCGACAGCCTCTGATTGGCCGACTGCTCTTGGTAAATGGGATTTCCACTGCCAAGGTCCTAAATCAAGGGGAAAGCCCGAAGGTGGCCAGCCGAGTGCCCGAGCAGCACTTAATACTGTCCGACCTCCCCGTCGGGATTGATGGGGTTTCTTTGTTGGTTCACTGACCAGTCGGTCAGATGCCCTCGATCCAACTTCCCAGGCTGGATCTTACACTACCCACACGTTGGGTTGAAGATGATGGACACAGAGGTGGCTTCCCTCTCACCAGTCCTTCCTGACATGTTGGAAATTATAAGAGGTGACAGGGTGAGATGTCTGCCCATCCTTGGCTTTATTGAGGCCCTTAATTGGCCAATTAATGACCACATAAGGGTCCATCCCGCCCCCTCTAGTATTTTACCACGTCATGGGTAGCCCCCACCATGCAGGAAGCCCAACAACTTTATCTGCAAAGAGTGGTCTCGGGTAAGGGGCATAGAGAGGGTGGGTGGTCCTCTTGGCCCATCGTATGGGGCTCTCGAGTTCATCGCCTTGATATTTAATCCTCCCACTTGGCCTCTTGAATTCTGCCCCCCATCCCCTTGCCCCTCTCTCTGAGACCCCTGACCCTGGATTTACCTGGGCTCCTCAGCTTGGTGGGGCTGCCTGTAGTTCCAGCAATGGCCACTGTTTCTGACGGCGCTACAGGGACTTAGAGCTGCTGGTCAATCCCATTGGTGAACAACTCTCTAAAGTAAATAACGCTGCTCCCCAAAGTTTACTCACTGCAGGGGACCCAGTGGAATTGTGTCCCACCATTTCAGCAGGGGAAAGCCGGATCAAGCCACAGAGTCAGAAGAGTGACACAGACATGGTCATTCAGCCCATCGACACCTCTCCCGATCTCCGACATGGTGATCAATCTGGCACCAACAATCGCCTTGTGGTTTGCTGCATGAGATGCAGTTTGCAACCTGCGCTTGGCATTTCCAAATCAGGTAGTGTAGTCAATAAATTAGTGAACAAGTAATCCAGAGGATCAAGTAATCCAGTGGATTGAGTAATCCAATGGAACACCAATCTTGCTAGTTTGACCATTTACATTCAGTTGCTTCAAACTCTGGGAAATAAAAAGTTGATTGCAATAAAAGTGACCTTGAAACTGTTGGATTGTGCACTGGCCACATTGAAGGAAGGAATGCTGCCGTACCTACTGGGCAGATTGAAATGTGACCCATCAATTCTCTATTATGTGCTTGCTCTAAATTACTCGCCACAACGTTGCATCCCAGCATTTGTTTTCCCAGCAACACTGAATCACCCACCCTGCGGGTGAGGAACCCGTGGCACCTCCCCTGTCATTCTGCCGATTTAACACTCTTGTTTCAGTAATGCATCTCAAACTAACTCTCACAATGAGTAGGAGAGATTTTTTCAATAAACCTTTTCCCTGTCGGGAGGAGGCCCAGTCAGAAGTGGGAGTGTAAAGGATTCTTTAAAATGTGAGGCAGAAATACAATTAGAGTTAGTTGTCGCTGAAGTTTTATCAGAGGGAGTTGCAACAGAAACATTCATCTTTTCATTTTGGTTAGTCCAGAATGGGTTTAATACTGGATTGTAATGAGAGCTTGTTTAAAGCAAGCTGGACCTGATAGAATGTTCTGTCTCTCATTTCTGTTCTCTCTGTAATTGTGCTATTCATGTCGTCATTATCCGCAGCTTGGAAAGTTCCCCGGCGTTTCCTTTCAGTGCCTCCTCTTTGACATTCAACTGCTTCTTCAGCTTTTTAGACTCTTTCTTGAGGCTTCCGGCTTCCTCCTGGTGTATGGGACGCTGCGTCCTCTCTGCCAACTGGCTCTTCAGTTTGTTCCGAATGACTTCAATTAATTTTGCTTCTCTTCATAAACTGCCAGAGGAATAAACCTTGACCCATGGAAATCATATAACTTGTGAAGATCTTTCAACAGCTTTTACTTTTTTTTTGCAAATCTCGCTTGTTTCGTCTTGAGTTTTCCTTCAGGTCAGCAGATTGACCTTGAGTGTCTTCTGCTGTGCTTCCATTCTGCTGTCTAAGACAGTCTTCATGTTGCTGAAAGATTACACATTCTTCTTCTTGCATTTGCTCGAACCCCCCACACACCACCCACACCGATCCTCCAACCCCGGAAAGAACCGACTCAACCTGGACGCATTGTGCACCACCTTAAATCGAATCAGGGTTAATCTAGCACGTGACAGGGATGCATTCACCCACCCCAGAGATTCCCTCCGCACTCCAGCCCCCACTGCCCCCCCCCCCTCCCCACAACTCTTCCTCCCATTTACACCTGACCTCCTCCACAGGAGCACACTCCCTCTTCATCAGCTCCTCACACATGTCCACAACCCTGCCCTCCAAAATATCATCCTTGGAATCATAGAATCATAGGAGTTACAGTGCAGAAGAAGGCCATTCGGCCCATTGAGCCTGCACCGGCCCTCGCAAAGCGTACCCTACTGAGGCCCACGTATCTACCCTATCCCCATAACACAGTAACCCCCACTTTACATTTTCTGGACACTAAGGGGCAATTTAGCATGGCCAATTCACCTAACCTGCACATCGCTGGATTGTGGGAGGAAACCGGAGCACCCGGAGGAAACCCACGCGGACACGGGGAGAACGTGCAGACTCTGCACAGACAGTAACCCATCCAGGAATCGAACCTGGGACCCTGGATCTATGAAGCGATTGTGCTAACCACTATGTTACCGTGCTTCCCTTCTTGGAGAAAAGCTTATCCTGCAGCACCGGGGCGGTCGTGTCGGGAAGAGAAGCACCTCCTTCCGAATAAAGTCCCTGACCCGCAGACAACTAAACCTATTCCCCTTTGGTCACCAGTACACACACACACATACACACACCCCCCCCACCGCCGGAACCTCACATCCAACCCCGCTGATGAAAACCTGTGATTGTCGCAAATCAGCGCCCACAGCGACCTACTTTCCATAGATACATAGAAGATAGGAGCAGGAGGCCTTTTGGCCCTTCGAGCCTGCTCCGCCATTCATCACGATCATGGCTGATCATCCAACTCAATAGCCTAATCCTGCTTTCTCCCCATAGCCTTTGATCCCATTCTCCCCAAGTGCCATATCCAGCCGTCTCTTGAATATATTCAATGTTTTAGCATCAACTACTTCCTGTGGTAATGAATTCCACAGGCTCACCACTCTGTGTGTGAAGAAGGAAGTCCAAAGTGCTGCCGGCGTTGGTTCCAGACGCTCAGTGTTGATACCACCACCAGATAGGTGGGGTATCTGACCAGCGAGTGCGGAAGGGGCGCCAATAACAGCGCCCTCAAACTGGTCCCTTACACGAGAACTCTCCTCCCCCCCCCAAAACCGACCGTTCCTCCACCGCCCATTTCCAAACCATTGCAATATTTGCTGCGCAGTAGCAATTTAACAAGCTCGTCAACACTAACCCCCCCCCCCCCCCCCCCCCCCCCCCCCCCCTCCGGCCAAAC
Source organism: Scyliorhinus canicula (assembly GCF_902713615.1). Lineage (NCBI taxonomy): Eukaryota > Metazoa > Chordata > Chondrichthyes > Carcharhiniformes > Scyliorhinidae > Scyliorhinus > Scyliorhinus canicula. The sequence continues at coordinate 4,193,840 of NC_052154.1, read as the reverse complement.
AAATGTCAAAATCATCCCAAAAACCGGACTTCTGGTTGCGGTGATGCGGAGCTAAGCCGCATGTTCAGCGGCTCCCGCTATTTTCGGACTTTTGGGCTCTCTTTAGGGCCGGTAACGGCGCTGGACAGACTTTTCCCGGTGTGGGAAGACATCAGCTACGCTTCTCTGCTGGTGGATGGATTGGACCAGGAGCGAGGCGGTCAAAAAATTGGCTCTGGAGCAGAGAAAGGTGCGAGGGAGGAAGACCAAGATGGCGGCGGGCGGGGGATCGGCAGTGTGGCGGCCGATTCCTCCTCCACCACAGAGGAGGCTCCACAAATATCCACAAATTGATGGGAGCCCAGCACATCAATGCGAAAGGTAACCCTAAAGCATTTGCAGAAATCTTCAGCCAGAAGTGCCAAGTGGATGATCCATCTCGGCCACCTCCCTCAGAATTTCAGTCTTCAGCCAATTCAATTCACTTCACGTGATATCAAGAAACGGCTGAAGACACTGGATACTGCAAAGGCTCTGGGCCCTGACAATATTCCAGCAATAATACTGAAGATTTCTGCTCCAGAACTTGCCGCACCCCTAGCCAAGCTGTTCCAGTACAGCCTACTGTCAATCATCAGTAAAGTGATGGACGGGGTCATCAACAGCACAATCAGGCAGCACCTACTTAGCAATAACCTGCTCAGGGTCACCCAACTCCTGGCCTCATTACAGCCTTGGTTCAAACAAGGTTAAGTTGTCATAGTCCCAGATGATCAAAGGAGAGCTGACTGGGTGGTGATTTACCTGAGGGTCACCACACCTCAGGCGAGGGGCAAGGTTGAGAAGGGAAGGGCCTTATGAATAACCTCAGCCGGTGCGGGAATTGAACCCACGTGTTGACCTCGTTCTGTGTCACAAACCAACTGTCCAACCAACTGAGTTAAAAGAGCTGAATGCCAGATACAGAGTAAAGCTCCCTCTACATTGTCAACCAACTTCAGCTGCTTCACCAATGACCTTCCATCCATGATAAGATCAGAAGTGGGAATGTTCACTGATGATTGCTCAATGTTCATCACCATTCACGACTACTCAGATAGTCCATGTCTAAATGCAGTAAGGCCTGGACAATATCCAGGCTTGGTCTGACAAGTGGCAAATAACATTCATGCCACACAAGTGCCAGGCAATGGCCATCTCCAACAAGAGTGAATCAAGCCATTGCCCCTTGCAGCATGGTAGCACAGTGGTTAGCACTGTTGCTTCACACCGCCAGGGACCCATGTTCGATTCCCTGCTGGGTCACTGTCTGTGCGGAGTCTGCGCGTTCTCCCCGTGTGTGCGTGGGTTTCCTCCGGGTGCTCCGGATTCCAACCGCAAGTCCCGAAAGAAATGCTGTTAGGTAATTTAGACATTCTGAATTCGGAGTGTGGTGATGAGGGGCTTTTCACAGTAACCTCATTGCAGTGTTAATGTTAGCCTACTTGTGACAATAATAAAGATTATTATTATTGACATTCAATGGCATTGCCATCACTGAACCCGCCGCTGTCAACATCCTGGGTGTTAACATTGACCAGAAATGGAACAGGACTGGACCAGCCATATAAATACTGTGGCTACAAGATCAGGTCAAAGGCTACGACTCATGCAACGAGTAACTCACCACCTGACCCACCCCCCCCCCCCCCCCCCCCCCCCCCCAAATCCTCTCCACCTCCACCATCTACAAGGCACAAGTCAGGAGTGCGATGGAATACTCTCCACTTGCCTGGATGAGCGCAGCTCCAACAACACTCAAGAAGCTCAACACCATCCAGGACAAAGCAGCCCCGCTTGATTGTTACCCCTTCCACAAACATTCAAACCCTTCACCACCGACGAACAGTGGTGGCTGTGTGCACCATCTACAAGATGCACTGCAGCAACTCACCAAGATTCCTTATGCAACACCTTCCAAACCCACAATCACTACCATCTAGAAGGACAAGAGCAGCAGATACTTGGGAACCCCACCGCCTGGAGGTTCCCCTTCAAGTCAATCACCGTCCTTTTTCTTCAATAAATTTTGAGTACCCAATTCATTTTTTTCCAATTAAGGGGCAATTTGGCGTGGCCAATCCACCTACCCTGCATATCTTTTTGGGTTGTGGGGGCAAAACACGGGTAATTATAGGCCAGTGAACTTAACTTCGGTAGGGAAGATGCTGGAAGCTATCATCAAGGAAGAAATAGTGAGGCATCTGGATGGAAATTGTCCCATTGGGCAGACGCAGCATGGGTTCATGAAGGGCAGGTCGTACTTAACTAATTTAGTGGCATTTTCTGAGGACATTACCAGTGCAGTAGATAACGGGGAGCCAATGGATGTGGTATATCTGGATTTCCAGAAAGCTTTTAACAAGGTGCCACACAAAGGATTGCTGCATAAGATAAAGATGCATGGCATTAAGGGTAAAGTAGTAGCATGGATAGAGGATTGGTTAATTAATAGAAAGCAAAGAGTGGGGATTAATGGGTGTTTCTCTGGTTGGCAATCAGTAGCTAGTGGTGTTCCTCAGCGATCAGTGTTGGGCCCACAATAGTTCACAATTTACATAGATGATTTGGAGTTGGGGACCAAGGGCAATGTGTCCAAGTTTGCAGACGACAAAGCAAAAAGTGTGGAGGATACTGGGAGTCTGCAGAGGGATTTGGATAGGTTAAGTGAATGGGCTAGGGTCTGGCAGATGGAATACAATGTTGACAAATGTGAGGTTATCCATTTTGGTAGGAATAATAGCAAAAGGGATTATTATTTAAATGATAAAATATTAAAACATACCGCTGTGCAGAGAGACCTGGGTGTGCTAGTGCATGAGTCGCAAAATGTTGGTTTACAGGTGCAACAGGTGATTAAGAAGGCAAATGGAGTTTTGTCCTTCATTGCTAGAGGGATGGAGTTTAAGACTAGGGAGGTTATGCTGCAATTGTATAAGGTGTTAGTGAGCCACACCTTGAGTATTGTGTTCAGTATTGGTCTCCTTACCTGAGAAAGGACGTACTGGCACTGGAGGGTGTGCAGAGGAGATTCACTAGGTTAATCCCAGATCTGATGGAGTTGGATTATGAGGAGAGGTTGAGTAGACTGGGACTGTACTCGTTGGAATTTAGAAGGATGAGGGGGGATCGTATAGAAACATTTAAAATTATGAAGGGAATAGATAGGATAGATGCGGGCAGGTTGTTTCCACTGGCGGGTGAAAGCAGAACTAGGGGGCATAACCTCAAAATAAGGGGAAGTAGATTGCGGACTGAGTTTAGGAGGAACTTCTTCACCCAAACGGTTGTGAATCTATGGAATTTGTTGCCCAGTGAAGCAGTTGAGGCTCCTTCATTAAATGTTTTTAAGATAAAGATAGATAGTTTTTTAAAGAGTAAAGGGATTAAGGGTTATGGTGTTTAGAGAGATAGAGATAGAGAAATACAGCATAGAACAGGCCCTTCGGCCCACGATGTTGTGCCGAACTTTTGTCCTAGGTTAATCATAGAATTTTGGACACTAAGGGCAATTTTTCATGGCCAATCCACTCAACCTGCACATCTTTGGACTGTGGGAGGAAACCGGAGCACCCGGAGGAAACCCACGCAGACACGGGGAGGATGTGCAGACTCCACACAGACAGTATGGGCCGTAAAGTGGAGCTGAGTCCAAAAAAGATCAGCCATGATCTCATTGAATGGCGGAGCAGGCTCGAGGGGCCAGATGGCCTACCCCTGCTCCTAGTTCTTATGTTCTTATGAATGTGCAAACTCCACAAGGACATTGACCCAGGGCCGGGATCGAACCTGGGGCCTTGGCACTGTGCGGCAGCAGTGCTAACCACTGTGCCACCGTTCGCTCGGTCAAAATCCTGTAACTCTCCCTAACAGCACGGTGGGTGTACCTACAGCAGATGGACTGCAGTGGTTCAAGGAGATACCTCACCACCATCTTCTCAAGGGCAATTAGGGATGGACAATAATTACTGACCTAGCCAGCGATGCCTACATCCTGCAAGATAATATTTAAAATGTATCAGAAGGAAGACAGATTTTGATGATTCTATGAAATACAATGACCCCAAATTCTTCCGTTCACTGCAGCACCCTAAAGATTTGAAATGATTTGAAATGAAAAATGCTTATTGTCACGAGTAGGCTTCACTGAAGTTACTGTGAAAAGCCCCTAGTCGCCACATTCCGGCGCCTGTCCGGGGAGGCTGGTACGGGAATTGAACCATGCTGCTGGCCTGCCTTGGTCTGCTTTCAAAGCCAGCGATTTAGCCCTGTGCCAATGAAACTCCATCTCCAGAGCCAACACCGCAGTTGACCACCCCGTGCTGGTTGTAGACAAAGGCTCATTGAGTGCAGTAAGAAAGAGAACTTCTGATAAACAAAAAAACCCTTTATTATTAGTAGTCTTGCAGGAAATCAGAGATGTAAACCAAATAACAACTGCGAATGGCCAATATGGAAAATAAAGGGTGGGAGATTCTGGTCATGCCCAAAACAGGAAATTTCTGCCCGTGGTCAACGGGCTTTCCAATGGTCCTTCAAATGTTCCCACCCACCCATGGGGATTCCCGCGGCTGGCGGGAATGGAAAATGTCCCCAAAAATCTCCGGAAAGCACATTATTACTAATACTGATTGATTAATTAACCAAAGCTTCAATACAGCTACCGTTCCCTCACCTGGGGAAGGAGCAGTGCTCCGAAAGCTAGTGTTTGAAACAAACCTGTTGGACTTTAACCTGGTGTTGTCAGACTTCTTACTGTGCTCACCCCAGTCCAACGCCGGCATCTCCACATCATAAATACAGCTAGGTTTAGATCAATGTCTGCAAAGTAAGATTCAATTCAGGTTGTCTTGAAAAATTGAAGTGAGGCAAAAATAAAATGGCAATAATTAGTGATTGCGACTATAGGTCGAGGAGTGGCAGTACAGGATTTGAGTGGACAATTCCTGTCCTTAATGCCCTTGGATTCAGATGCGAATTAATGGGAACAAGGGTTTGATCTGAAGCCACGCAGTCTTTGAGAACCGGTTTCCATTACAATGCACAAAGAGTAGAGACTGAAACATTAACCGTGCCAGGAAATGAAAACTATCGTCCCCGCCCCACAAACATTCTGGGTTGGGTAAGAACAAAGATTCCAGTGAAGGACACAATAGTTCTTGAGCTGCTCAGCGTGGAGGAAAAATCCGGCAATTCTGCTTGATGACCTCTGGAAGGACCTAACTTCTGGAGTGGGGCAGAGTTCACAGTGTGCACTGTGGGAGGAGGTTACATTGGAGAGTCAGTGTTTACTGTGGGAAACTATCTTTTTTATATTTGTTCACGGGATGTGGGTGTCCCCAGCCAGACAAGCATTTATTGCCCATCCCTAATTACCCTTGAGAAGGTGGTGGTGAGCTGCCTTCTTTTTTTTAACAAACAATTTTTTTTCACAAACAATTTAATTGAGGCATTTTAGGCATATAGAAAAAGTGACATTGTACAGTTCCAAAAAAAAAGAAGTCAAGACACAAATTAAACATAGTGCAAACCACGGCTCTGTTCACGCAAGTACCTGCCTGAATATCCCCCTACTCTACTCTACCCTTGCCCCCCTCCCCTCCCTCCTCTCCCCCTGCTGACGCTTACTCCTCTGTGAAGAAGTCAATAAATGGCTGCCACCTTCGGGCGAACCCTAGTAACGAACCTCTCAAGGCCAACTTGACTTTCTCTAGGCCAAGAAAGCTCGCCATGTCCAATAGCCACACCTCAGCCCTCGGGGGCTTTGAGTCCCTCCATGCTGACAGTATTCGTCGCCGGGCTACCAGGGAAGCAAAGGCCAGAACATCGGCCTCTCTCTCTTCCTGGAATCCCGGGGCCTCCGAAACCCCAAAGGTTGCCACCTCAGGGCTCATTACCTCCCCAGTTTTCAATACCCGGGACATGACATCTGTGAATCCCCGGCAGTACCCCCCGAGTTTAGGGCACGACCAGAACATGTGTACATGGTTAGCCGGCCCTCCGGCGCATCTAGCACACTTGTCCTCCAGCCCGAAGAATCTGCTGATCCGGGCCACCGTCATGTGGGCCCGGTGCACGACCTTAAACTGGATCAGGCTGAGCCTGGCGCATGTTGCGGTCGTGTTTACTCTGCTCAGGGCTTCATCCCAGATACCGTCCTCCATCTCCCCACCGAGCTCCTCTTCCCACTTAAGCTTCAGGTCCTCGGTCTGCGTATCCTCAGCTCCCATGAGCTCCTTGTAGATGTCTGAAACTCTACCCTCCCCCAGCTCTCCCCTAGAAATTACCCTGTCCTGCCTCCCCTTTGGTGGGAGACGTGGGAAGGACGGCACCAGTCTGCGTACAAAATCCCTCACCTGCAAGTATCTAAAGTCGTTCCCTCTCGCCAGCCCAAACTTCTCCTCCAGTGCCCTCATGCTCAGAAAGCTCCCTTCCAGGAACAGATCCCCCATCCTCACAATCCCCGCCCTCCTCCACAGTTGATACCCCCCGTCCATGTTCCCCGGAGAAAATTGGTGGTTGCCGCAGATTGGGGTCCACACCGATGCTCTTACCTCCCTACATGTCTCCTCCACTGGCCCCAGATCCGAAGAGCCGGCACCACTATTGGGCTGGTGGAGTACCGTGCCGGCGGAAGCGCCAAGGCACCGTGACCAGGGCTGATAAGCTGGTGCCCCTGCACGAAGCAGCCTCCATCCGCTCCCAGCCCGACCCTGCACCCACCATCCATTTCCTTATCATCGCTATGTTGGCCGCCCAGTAATAGTTGCTAAAGTTCAGCAACACCAGCCCCCCTTCTCCTCTGCTTCTTTCAAGCATCACACTCTTCACCTGCGGGGTCTTCCCTGCCCATACAAATCCCAGAATAATTTTATTCAGTCTCTTAAAGAAGGACCGCGGGATAAAGATGGGGAGACACTGAAAAACAAACAAGAACCGCGGGAGAATCGTCATCTTAACAGTCTGCACCCTCCCCGCCAATGACAGCAGAAGCCCGGATCTCCTCCCTCACTCGTTCCACCAGTCGGGACAGTTTGAGCTTATGCAACCTGCCCCAGTCCCGTGCCACCTGAATCCCCAAATATCGGAAACTCTCCCCCACCAGCCTGAACGGCAACCCCTTCAGCCTACTCTCCTGCTCCCTCGCCTGAATTACAAGCAACCCATCCGGAGAACCAGCCAAATTCCCTCAGGGTTGCCACAATACCGTCCATCCCCACCATTGGGTCCGATACATATAACAGCAGATCATCCGCGTATAACGAGACGCTATGTTCCACTCCCCCCCCCCCACCCCCCCCCCCCCCCCCGGACCAACCCTTTCCAGCCCCTAGAAACTCTCAGTGCAATTGCCAGCGGCTCTATGGTCAGCGCAAACAGCAGTGGGGAGAGAGGGAAGCCCTGTCTTGTCCCACGGCGCAGTCTAAAGTAGTCCGATGTCGTCCTGTTCGTCCTTACACTCGCCTCCGAGGCCTGATACAATAGCCTAACCCAGTCGATGAACCCCGCCCCGAACCGTCCTAGTACCTCCCACAGATAATCCCACTCGACCTGGTCAAAAGCCTTTTCAGCATCCATGGCTACCACTACCTCTACCTCCCTACTCTCCGGGGGCATCATAATCACCACGAGCAGCCTTCTTATGTTGGCCACCAGCTGCCTCCCCTTTACAAACCCCGTTTGTTCCTCCACAATTACATCCGGTACACATCTTCAATTCTGGTCGCCAAAATCTTGGCCAGTAACTTGGCGCCTACGTTGATGTGAGCTGCCTTCTTGAACCACTGCAGTCCTTGTAGGTACACCCACTGTGCTGTCAGGAAGGGAGTTCCAGGATTTTGCCTCAAAATTATTAAATGGATTACAGATCTTAACCCTGTGCTGATGTTTGATGTTTGATGGGGACAGTTTAGAGGGAGCTTTACTCTGTATCTAACCCCGTGCTGTACCTGTCCTGGGAGTGTTTGATGGGGACAGTGTAGAGGGAGCTTTACTCTGTATCTAACCCCGTGCTGTACCTGTTCTGGGAGTGTTTGATGGGGACAGTGTAGAGGGAGCTTTACTCTGTATCTAACCCCGTGCTGTACCTGTCCTGGGAGTGTTTGATGGGGACAGTGTAGAGGGAGCTTTACTCTGTATCTAACCCCGTGCTGTACCTGTCCTGGGAGTGTTTGATGGGGACAGTGTAGAGGGAGCTTTACTCTGTATCTAACCCCATGCTGTACCTGTCCTGGGAGTGTTTGATGGGGATAGTATGGAGGGAGCTTTACTCTGTATCTAACCCCCGTGCTGTACCTGTCCTGGGAGTGTTTGATGGGGATAGTATGGAGTTAGTTCCACTGTGATTCTAGCCCTGGGTTGTAGCCACTGAAAGGGTTAAGTGGATGAGTAAAATAACCTCGCTGACCGAGAGTGTTACTGGCAAAGCAGCCATTCAGTGAAATCAGTCATGCCTCAGGTCAGTGATCATATTGCCTCACTCTGTGCACAGACACAGTTTACTCAGACTGTTTACAGGGGACGCAACTCAGCTCAGAGTCTCTGAGGCTTCAGTCCCTGCTGGATACTGAGGCCAACTGAGGAACTCCTGGCTAAAGAGAGATGGACTGGCAATGGCTCGCAGTCCTACTCGCTGTACATGTTGCTGCTTTCTGGAAAGTATCCTCAGTTGCAGGTGAGTATTACGAAGGAGGAAAGTAGGAGAATAGAGTGTGAGAAAGGAAGTATCCAATAGGAAGTTGTATTTATGTGCGGGGTGCCCCAGACATCCCACACTGCCCAGACTCTGTGTTAGGCAGCATTTTGAAAATTCTGGGTGTCCAGCCGAAGGTGTAAATGATTGTTCCGTCAGCACTATATGTGTTTCTGGAAATCTATTGGTCCGCTGAGCAGTAATTGTTGCGCAAAACCCTGGGGTCAGGCACAGGACTCGAGCTGAAGGGGAGGAGATTGATCGGGAGAGTTAGACTTGGCAGAGAGAAGATTGGAATGGGATAGAGCGAGGCTGTAGGGAGTGCTGGTATTGTCCAAGAGGGAACTGAGTGTTTCTTGATGGATGAGGCTATTGAACAACGATTTGCATTTTTATAGCACATTCAATGGAGCGGCACGGTAGCACAGTGGGTAGCACAGTTGCTTCAACAGCTCCAGAGTCCCAGGTTCGATTCCCGGCTTGGGTCACTGTCTGTGCGGAGTCTGCACGTTCTCTCTGTGTTTACGTGGGTTTCCTCCCGGTGCTCCGGTTTCCTCCCACAGTCCTGAAAGACGTGCTTGTTGGGTGGATTGGACATTCTGAATTCCCCTTAGTGTCCAAAAAGTTTAGGTGGGGTTACTGAGTTACTGGATGGGGTGGAGGTGTGGGCTTAAGTAGGGAGCTCTTTCCAAGGACCGGTGTAGACTCAATGGGCCGAATGGCCTAGAATGGCTTCCTAAATTCTATGTCTATTGCAGTAAATCATCCCAAAGCTATTCCGACAGGAATAACCAAAACCCTTCTCGAGTAATAGGTTTGAAGGAGTATGTTAAAGAGGAGAGAGTTGGGCAGCGCGGTGGCCAAGTGGTTAGCACAACCGCCTCACGGCGCTGAGGTCCCAGGTTCGATCCCGGCTCTGGGTCACTGTCTGTGTGGAGTTTGCACATTCTCCCCATGTCTGCGTGGGTTTCGCCCCCACAACCCAAAAATGTGCAGAGTAGGTGGATTGGCCACGCTAAATTGCCCCTTAATTGGAAAAAATAATTGGGTAATCTAAATTTATAAAAAAAAAACAAAAAAAAAAGAGGAGAGAGTTTTAAAGAGAGAATTCCAGAGTTCAGGATGTGGGGCTGAATTTTCCCCTACCCGGCGGGGTGGGGGGTCCCGGCGGGATGGAGTGGCGTGAACCACTCCGGCGTCGGGCCGCCCCAAAGGTGCGGAATCCTCCACACCTTTAGGAGCCAGGCTGGCTGCGGAGTGGTTGGCGCCCCGCCGGCCGGGGCCGAAGGGACTTCGCCAGCCGGCGGAAGTCCGAGCATGCGCGGGAGCGTCAGCGGCTGCTGACGTCATCCCCACACATGCGCAGGGGAGGGGGTCACTTCCGCATCGGCCATCGCCCAGGCTACGGCCGACGCGAAACGAAAAGAGTTTCCCCCACGGCACAGCCCCGCCCGCCGATCGGCGGGCCCCGATCGTGGGCCAAGCCACCGTGGGGGCATCCCCCGGGGCCAGATCACCCCACGCCCCCCCCCCCCCCCCCCAGGACCCCGGAGCCCGCCCACACCACCAGTCCCGCCGGTAAGGGAGGTGGTTTGATTCACGCTGGTGGGACCGGCATTACAGCAGCGGTACTTTGGGCCATCGCGGGTCGGAGAATCGCCGGAGGGGGGGGGGGGGGGCGCCAACCGGCGTGCCGCGATTCCCGCCCCCGCCGAATCTCTGGTGCCGGAGACTTCGGGAGAAGGCGGGGCGGGATTCACGCCGGCCCCCGGCGATTCTCCGACCCGGCAGGGGGTCGGAGAATCCAGCCCGTGGTGTGGGATATTAGGTCACATTCTTTTCCCAGTTTTGTACATCCATTGCTAGGATGTTCATTTGCTACTAAAATATTTCAAACGTTTCACGGTTTAAAACATGTTGGATATGGAACATGTTGGAGCATCTCACACAATGTCCCGGTCCAGCCTTTACCATCTTCCCAGCTTTGTGATCCAGAAGCTGCCAAAAGAATGACGACATACATTGACCCTCTTTGGCCCATATCGAGAAACGTTAATGACTCCTCAAATCCCACTGACTATGTTTCAATGGCGGTCAATTTAAATCAAATGTTAATCGTGGATCAACGGATTATTGGGAATCCAGATCACAGTTGTGTGTCTTGCAATGGTGGTGAATGTGCTGCTCTAAATAATAGAACAAAGAACAAAGAAAAATTACAGCACAGGAATAGGCCCTTCGGCCCTCCAAGCCTGCGCAGACCCAGATCCTCTATCTAAAACTGTTGCCTATTTTCTAAGGATCTGTATGCCTCTGCTCCCTGCCCATTCATGTATCTGTCTAGATACATCTTTAATGACGCTATCGTGCCCACTTCTACCACCTCCGTCGGCAAAGCGTTCCAGGCACCCACCACCCTCTGCGTAAATAACTTTCCACGCATATTTCCCTTAAACTTTTCCCTCTCACCTTGAGCTCGTGACCCCTAGTAATTGAGTCTCCCACTCTGGGAAAATGCTCCTTGCTATCCACCCTGTCTATACCTCTCATGATTTTGTAGACCTCAATGAGGTCCCCCCTCAACCTCCGTCTTTCTAATGAAAATAATCCTAATCTACTCAACCTCTCTTCATAGCCAGCACCCTCCATACCAGGCAACATCTTGGTGAACCTCCTCTGCACCCTCTCCAAAGCATCCACATCCTTTTGGTAATGTGGCGACCAGAACTGTATGCAGTATTCCAAATGTGGCCTAACCAAAGTCCTATACAACTGTAACATGACCTGCCGACTCTTGTACCCAATACCCCTTCCAATGAAGGAAAGCATGCCGTATGCCTTCTTGGCCACTCTATCGACCTGCGCAGCCACCTTCAGGGTACAATGGACCTGAACACCCAGATCTCTCTGTACATCAATTTTCCCCAGGGCTTTTTCATTTACAGTATAGTTCGCTCTTGAATTAGATCTTCCAAAATGCATCACCTCGCATTTGCCCGGATTGAACTCCATCTGCCATTTCTCCACCCAACTCTCCAATCTATCTATATTCTGCTGTATTCTCTGACAGTCCCCTTCACTATCTGCTACTCCACCAATCTTAGTGTCATCTGCAAACTTGCTAATCAGACCACCTATACCTTCCTCCAGATCATTTATGTATATCACAAACAACAGTGGTCCCAGCACGGATCCCTGTGGAACACCACTAGTCACCTTTCTCCATTTTGAGAAACTCCCTTCCACCACTACTCTCTGTCTCCTATTGCCCAGCCAGTTCTTTATCCATCTAGCTAGTACACCCTGGACCCCATGAGACTTCACTTTCTCCATCAGCCTACCACGGGAAACTTTATCAAACACCTTACTGAAGTCCGTGTATATGACATCTACAGCCCTTCCCTCATCAATCAACTTTGTCACTTCCTCAAAGAATTCTATTAAGTTGGTAAGACATGACCTTCCCTGCACAAAACCACGTTGCCTATCTCTGATAAGCCCATTTTCTTCCAAATGGGAATAGATCCTATCCCTCAGTATCTTCTCCAGCAGCTTCCCTACCACTGATGTCAGGCTGACTGGTCTATAATTACCTGGATTATCCCTGCTACCCTTCTTAAACAAGGGGACAACAATCTTTATCTTTTTTTTATAATCTCTATTATTGTCACAAGTAGGTTTACATTAACACTGCAATAAAGTTACAGTGAAAAGCCTTACCTTGGCCCACTCACTGCACTGTCCGCGTAATCCCACCTAACCTGCAAACCTTTGGGCTGTGGGAGGAAACGGGAACACTCAGGGGAAACCCACGCACACACGGGGAGAAAGACCAAGGCCAGAATCAAACCCAGCTGGCACTGTGAGGTAGTGGTGATAACCACTGTGTCACCAGGCCGCCCGCTTCATCATTAGCTTTCCCTCTGTATCAAGGTCAGAACTGGGAATGTTCCGGGGAACACCTTTAGGTACATGCAAGTAAGGGCGTTTGTCAGGCGGCAGGTGGCGGGGTTCCCCCTGCTGCCGCCGCGTGGGGTCCAGGACAGGGTGCTCTCGGGGGTATGAGTTGGAGAGGGGAGGATCTCGGAAGTGTACCAGGTGATGCAGGAGTAGACGACGCCTCGGTGGAGGAGCTGAAAGGTAAATGGGAGGAGGAGCTGGGTGAGGAGATTGAGGAGGGGACATGGGCGGATGCCCTGGAAAGGGTGAACTCCTCCTTTTTGTGTGCGAGGCTTGGCCTCATACTGTTTAAGGTGCTGCATATGGCCCACATGACCGGGACAAGGATGAGCCCGTTTTTTGGGACCGAGGACAGATGTATTAGGTGCTCAGGGAGCCCAGCAAACCATGTCCACATGTTCTGGGCATGCCCAGCGCTGGGGGAATTTTGGAAGGGTGTAGCAAGGACGGTATAGAGGGTGGTAGGATCCAGGGTCAATCCGGGCTGGGGGCTCGCAATATTTGTGGTTGCGGTGGAGCCGGGAGTGCAGGAGGCGAAAGAGGCCGGTGTGCTGGCCTTTGCGTCCCTAGTAGCCCGGCGGAGGATTCTTCTTCAGTGGAAGGATGCGAGGCCCCCAAGCGTGGAGGCCTGGGTCAACAATATGGCGGGGTTTATTAAATTGGAGAGAGTGAAATTTGCCCGAAGGGGGTCAGTGCAGGGGTTCTTCAGGAGATGGCAACCATTCCGAGATCTCCTGGCAGAACGGTGAAAACTAAAGGTCAGCAGCAGCAGCAACCCGGGGGGGGGGGGGGGTGGGGGGGTAGGATGATTGCACAATGTTCAGCACCATTCACAACTCCTCAGATAATGAAGCAGTCCATGTCTAAATGCAGCAAGACCTGGACAATATCCAGGCTTGGGGCTGACAAGTGGAAAATAACATTTGTGCCACACAAGTGCCAGGCAATGACCATCTCCAACAAGAGAGAATCAAACCATTGCCCCTTGCAGCAAGGTAGCACAGTGGTTAGCACTGCCAGGGACCCAAGTGCTAGGCAATGACCCTCTCCTGCAAAAAAGCTAACCATCACCATTTGACATTCAATGGCATTACCATCACTGAAGCCCCCACTGTCAACATTCTGATGGTTACCGTTGACCGGAAACTGAACTGGTCTAGCCGTATTAATACTGTGCCTACAAGAGCAGATCAGAGGTTAGGAATCCTACGGTGAGTAACTCACCTTCTGACTCCCCCAAAGCCTGTCCACCATTTATAAGGCACAAGTCAGGAGTGGGATAGAATACTCTCCACTTGCCTGGGTGAGTGCAGCTCCAACCACACTCAAGAAGCTCGACACCATCCAGGACAAAACAAGCCGCTTAATTGCTCCCCTTCCACAAACATTCAAACCCACCATCACCGACGCACAGGAGCAGCCGTGTGAACCATCTACAAGATGCACTGCAGGAACTCACCAAGGCTCCTTAGGCCGCACCTTCTAAACCTATGATCACTACTACCTGGAAGAGCCAGATCAGCGGACACATGGGAACACTATCACCTGGAAGGGCAATTAGTGAAGAGTAATTAAACCCAAGATGTAATATTTAATTAAAATTCAGCTCTAACAACTGGCCCTAAATGGTAAATGGTGACGTTTGTCAAAACCCAACTGTAACAGTGGGGAGTGGAATCCAGATTAGCCTTTTCAAGGGTTCAGATAAATACTGCTGTGTTGGCAGGATGGATACTGGGAAACACAGAGGCTGTGAAACTAAAGGAGCTTTATTAACAAGGTGTTCGGTACAGGCTGCTTCTTCACTCTGCACAGTTACCCACACTAGCGATCGGTCACACCATCTCCGGGTACATCATGCCACCATCCATATATCATTACACAGTACACAGTCCTGCTTCTCAGATACCAATATAAATATATAACAAATACCTAAAAATGAAAATTTAAGGTGCTATTATGAAAAATCTATGAATGGGATTTATTTGCTTTCTATTTCGATGGGGCCAGCACACGGACGATGGACTGAATGGCTTGCTGTCATGCTGTATGATTGTGGGCATCGCTGGTCAGGCCAGCATTTATTGCTCATCCCTAGTTACCCTTGAGAAGGTGGTGGTGAGCTGCCTTCTCCAACCGCTGCAATACTTGAGGAGTAGGTACACCCACTGTGCTGTTAGGGAGGGAGTTCCAGGATGTTGTCCCAGTGACAGTGAAGGAACGGCGATATATTTCCAAGTCAGGGTGGTGAGTGACTTGGAGGGGAACCTCCAGGTGGTGGGGTTCCCAGGTATCTGCTGCTCTTGTCCCTCTAGATGGTAGTGATTGTGGGTTTGGAAGGTGCTGCCGAAGGAACCTCAGCAAGTTCCTGCAGTCCACCATGCAGATGGTACACACGGCTGACACTGTGTGTCAATGGTGGTGGATGGAATGATTGTATGCAGAAGGGGCCAATCAAGCGGGGATGGTTTGTCCTGGATGGTGTTGAGTTTCTTGAGTGTTGTTGGAGCTGCGCTCATCCAGGCAAAACTGGAAACAAACAAATCTTTAAATTCATCAGAAAGGAAGTGTAACAGGAATTGTAAAAGGAGGGAGGATGAAAGTGAAAGAGGCGATTGAAACTTCCTCAGTTTTAAAACTCTCATCCTTGTTTCCAAATCTCTCCTTGGCCTGAGCCACTCCCTATCTCTGAAACCTCCTCCAGCTGATCAACCCTGCCGGATCTCCAGTGAGCCTCTCGTGTATCCCCGATTGTAATGGCTCCACGATTGGTTACTGTGCCTTCAGCCTTCTGGGCACCGAGCTCGGGAATTCTTTACACTTCCCGCCTATCTCTTCTGCTGTAAGATACTCTGTAAGGCCTCCCCCTTTGGGCGGGATTCTCCGTTCCGCCGGCAGCGCACCCACGCCCGCGGGTTTCCTGGCAACGAGGGATAGCCACAATCTGGAGCTGGATTCTCCCCTACCCGGCGTGGCGGGGGTCCCAGCGGGATGGAGTGGCGTGAACCACTCCGGCGTCAAGCCTCACCTTTAGGGGCTAGGCCCGCGCCGGAGTGGCATGCGCCCCGCCGGCTGCCGGGAAAGGTCTTTGGCGCCACGCCAGCCGGGGGCCGAAGGGGCTCCGCCGGCCGGCGGAAGTCAGCGCATGCGCGGGAGCGTCAGCGGCTGCTGACGTCATCCCCGCGCATGCGCAGGGGGAGGTGGGGTCACCTCTGCGTCGGCCAACGCGGACCGGAGAATCGCCGCGGGGGTGGGGCCCGCCGACCGGCGCGGCGCGATTCCCGCCCCCGCCGAATATCCGGTGCCAGAGAATTCGGCGGCCGGCGGGGGCGGGATTCAAGTCGGCCCCCGCCGATTCTCCGACCCGGCCCCTGAAATCCCATTGGCAGGTGGCGGGAAGGGTAATCTCGCTGCCGGCAGGAGCGCGCCAACGAGGAACACATAGCTAGCGGAACAGAGAATCCCGTGTGCCGCGTTGTCAAATACCTGTTTGATAATACTCACTGCTTTGGCAGGTTTTACTATTTTAAAGGTGCATTATAAATGCAAGCTGTTGTTGTTGTTGAGACTGAAAACTGAGGGGAGAATGAGCGAGAAACATGGAGATCCTGTGTTGACGGAGAGGTTTTGAGTTCAAACTGGGCCGGTTAATGATTGTTCTCTTGCAGGAACTGACTACTTTCGACCCATTGTCGAGATCGAGGATGGTATCCTTCAGGGAAAGCAACTGGAGGTGGAAGGAAGTCCCAGAGCAGTGTTTGGATATTTAGGAATCCCGTTTGCAGCACCTCCTGTGGGCTTGCTCAGATTTGCTCCTCCCGTGAGACCACAATCGTGGACAGGGATTCGGAATGCCATCAGCCACCCTCCAATGTAGGAATCCTTTATTCCTTTTTAAAATTGTGCGTCTATATACACAGCACCAAATCACATCTATTTCAAATGATTCACAAATTGAACGTAATCTATCATTTGAAAAGGAAATTGAATAAATATTTGTAAAGAAAATATTTTCAGGGCGATGGGGAAAGGGTAGGATTAATCGACTAGCTCTTTCAAATCATAGAATTTACAGTGCAGAAGGAGGCCATTCGGCCCATCGAATCTGCACCGGCCCTTGGAAAGAGCACCCTACTTAAGCCCGCGACTCCACTCTATCCCCGAAACCCAGTAACCCCACCTAACCTTTTGGACACTAAGGGGCAATTTATCACGGCCAATCCACCTAACCTGCACATCTTTGAACTCTGGGAGGAAACCGGAGCACCCGGAGGAAACCCACGCACACACGGGGCGGATGTGCAGACTCCGCACAGACAGTGACCCAAGCCGGGAATTGAACCCGGGAATCTGGAGCTGTGGGGCAGCAGTGCTAACCACAGTGTCACCACTGGGGGCAGCAGGGTAGCAGGGGGCAGCAGGGTAGCATGGTGGTTAGCATAAATGCTTCACAGCTCCAGGGTCCCAGGTTCGATTCCCGGCTGGGTCACTGTCTGTGTGGAGTCTGCACGTCCTCCCCGTGTGTGCGTGGGTTTCCTCCGGGTGCTCTGGTTTCCTCCCACAGTCCAAAGATGTGCGGGTTAGGTGGATTGGCCATGCTAAATTGCCCGTAGTGTCCTAATAAAAGTAAGGTTAAGGGGGGGTTGTTGGGTTACGGGTATAGGGTGGATACGTGGGTTTGAGTAGGGTGATCATGGCTCGGCACAACATTGAGGGCCGAAGGGCCTGTTCTGTGCTGTACTGTTCTATGTTCTATGTTCTATGTCGCCCTAAGACCCAGCTCAAACATAATGGGCCAAATGGCCTCCTTCTGTTGGCAATTCTGTCCAAACAAGACAAGATTCCACAAACAGAGGAGGCAGTGTTGCAGCGATATTGTCACTGGATCAGCAATCCAGAGACCCCAGTGTAATGCACCAGGAATCCCGATTCAAATCCCACCATGGCAGATGGTCAAATTTGATTTCAGTAAAAATGTGGAATGGTGACCATGAAACGGTTGTCGTAAAACCCCCGGCTGGTTGACTAGTGTCCTTTAGGGAAGGAAATCTGCCGTCCTTACCCGGTCTGGCCTACATGTGACTCCAGACCCACAGCAATGTGGTTGACTCTTAGCTTCCCTCTGAGCGACAAGGTGTAACTAGGGATGGGTAATAAATGCCAGCCCATATCGATGAATTATTGTATATTTTTTCAAGTCTGTTACATAAGAACATAAGAACATAAGAACTAGGAGCAGGAGTAGGCCATCTGGCCCCTCGAGCCTGCTCCGCCATTCAATGAGATCATGGCTGATCTTTTGTGGACTCAGCTCCACTTTCCGGCCCGAACACCATAACCCTTAATCCCTTTATTCTTCAAAAAACTATCTATCTGTACCTTAAAAACATGTAATGAAGGAGCCTCAACTGCTTCACTGGGCAAGGAATTCCATAGATTCACAACCCTTTGGGTGAAGAAGTTCCTCCTAAACTCAGTCCTAAATCTACTTCCCCTTATTTTGAGGCTATGCCCCCTAGTTCTGCTGTCACCCGCCAGTGGAAACAACCTGCCCGCATCTATCCTATCTATTCCCTTCATAATTTTAAATGTTTCTATAAGATCCCCCCTCATCCTTCTAAATTCCAACGAGTACAGTCCCAGTCTACTCAACCTCTCCTCATAATCCAACCCCTCTCCTCATAATCCAACCCCTCTCCTCATAATCCAACCCCGTGTATTTCGTGTATTTGGTTGTGTCAGGTGAGGGAGGGAAGTTCGGGCAGGAGTGCGAGAAAATTTGTCAAATAGTCCTTAATTTTGGATGGGGAGATGCCGGCGTTATACTGGGGTGGGCACAGTAAGAAGTCTTACAACACCAGGTTAAAGTCCAACAGGTTTGTTTCAAACATGAGCTTTCAGAGAGCAGCTCCTTCCTCAGGTGAATGGCGAGGTATACCTCGCCATTCACCTGAGGAAGGAGCTGCGCTCCGAAAGCTCGTGTTTGAAACAAACCTGTTGGACTTTAACCTGGAGTTGTAAGACTTCTTACTTAATTTTGGAAGAAAGGAAATCATTTCTATTTATACAGCACCTTTCATAAAAATCCAACTGTTTCAGTAATGTCCCTTAGGGAAGGAAACCCGCAGGGTCGGAGAATCGCCCGGGGCTGGCGAAAATCCCGTCCCCGCCGTGGAAGAAATTCTCCGCCACCCGGGAATTGGCAGGGGCGGGAATCATGCCTCGCCGATCGGCGTGCCCCCTGCGGCGATTCTCCGGCCCACCGC
Source organism: Scyliorhinus canicula (assembly GCF_902713615.1). Classification (NCBI taxonomy): domain Eukaryota; kingdom Metazoa; phylum Chordata; class Chondrichthyes; order Carcharhiniformes; family Scyliorhinidae; genus Scyliorhinus; species Scyliorhinus canicula. The sequence goes on along the minus strand of NC_052154.1, from coordinate 4,174,904 downwards.
TGAGAGGCCTCTCCCGCCGCCGTGGTTTCAACCACCTCTGGTGGCGGCAGGATTGGCGGCACGAGTGGGCCCCCGGGGTCCTGGGGGGGGGGGGGCGCGCGGGGCGATCGGACCCCGAGGGAGGGGGTGCCCCCACGGTGGCCAGGCCCGCGATTGGGGCCCACCGATCAGCGGGCGGGCCAGTGCCGTGGGGGCACTCTTTTTCTTCCGCCGCCGCCACGGCCTCCACCATGGCGGAAGGGAATCCCCCAGCGCGCATGCGCCGGTGATGACATCAGCAGCAACTGACGCACCGGCGCATGCGCGAACCGGCGAAGGCCTTTCGGCCAGCCCCGGCGCCGGCCGGCCGGCGTCAAAGGCCGTTGCCGCTGGGTTTGGCGCCAGTCGGCGTGGGCCTAGCCCCCAAAGGCGCGGAGAATTCCACACCTTCGGGGAGGCCCGACGCTGGAGTGGTTGGCGCCACTCCGCTACGCCGGGACCCCCCGCCCCGCCGGGTAGGGGAGAATCCCGGCCCTGACTTCTTTACCCAGTCTGGCCTCCAGACCAACATTAATGGGGTTAATTCTTAACTGACCCCTGAAGTAATTTAGGAAAGCACCCAGTTGTACTCTGGATAAAAGCTGGAATCTGAAAGGAACAAGAAAATGCTGGAAAATCTCAGCCAGTCTGTAGGGAGAGAAAAGAGCTAACGTTTCGAGTCCAATGACTCTTTGTCAAAGCTGGCAGCTTTACCTGTGCTTGGCTGTGTTTCCTGAGACTGGGACAAGCCAGCAGTTATATCCAGGTGAGGGGGGTAGCAGGAGCCAGAAGGTGGTCAAACTAGTGGTCTGTGATCGGTTAACACCCCCCCCCCCCCCCCCACACTGCCATTTTCCCTGTCGGACCTCCTAAATCTCCCACCTACCCCCAAAACTCTGAACACCTTCAGGAGTACAAGAAAATCTATCCCGTGAAAGAAAAAATAAATATTTTGAAAAGAAATATTTTGACTGACAAGAAAGAGCAAGGTCAGGGAAATTTTCAATTAATCAGTTGGGGCAGCACGGTGGTACAGTGGTTAGCACTGCTGCCTCACGGCGCCGAGGTCCCAGGTTCGATCCCGGCTCTGGGTCACTGTCCGTGTGGAGTTTGCACATTCTCCCCGTGTCTGCGTGGGTTTCGCCCCCACAACCCAAAGATGTGCAGGCTAGGTGGATTGAACACGCTAAATTGCCCCTTAAGTGGGAAAAATGAATTGGGTACTCTAAATTTATTTTAAAAATAAAAATAAATAAATAAATTTCAATTAATCAAAAATAAAACCAGAAAATGCCAGAAACCTTCAGCACATCTGGTAGCTATGGAGAAAAACAAATGTGTCTGGTCTGTGACCTTGCATCAGAACAATAATCAAAAGCTTTGTCTCTCTCTCTCTCTCTTGTCCGCTCACCAAGGTGTCTGCAGAAGATAAGGAACCGTCCAGCTCCGTTCTCTGTGCCAGCCAGTGAGGACTGTTTGTATCTCAGTGTCTACACTCCAGCCCATCCTCAGTATCCAAACAACTCCATACCAGTAAGTCAACATTTACTTGGGCCAAACCAGGACAGATTTTAACCCCTGTCCCTCTGTCCATTCCGAATGACGGTGGGATGGTGGACGGCTAAAATGGAGGAGATGGGGAGAAGTGGCATCGCATTCCTGACACCGTTCTGCTAAAGGAATAACTATGTGCATTCTTACTCACCATTTACTCTTCAACAAAAATAATCTTTATTTGTGTATGCAATGAAGTTACTGTGAAAAGCCCCCAGTCGCCACATTCCGGCGCCTGTTCGGGTACACAGAGGGAGAATTCAGAATGTCCAATTCACCGAACAGCACGTCTTTCGGGGCTTGTGGGAGGAAACCGGAGCACCCGGAGGAAACCCACGCAGGCACGGGGGAGAACGTGCAGACTCCGCACAGACAGCGACCCAAGTCGGGAATCGAACCTGGGACCCTGGCGCTGTGAAGCAGCAGTGCTGACCACTGTGCAACAACAGGGTTCGCAACATTTAATGAGACGACCATTTAAGACCAGCCTTCTGGTCACAAGCTTGGTGGGAAGATGAGAAGAAATAATTTTACACAGCGAGTTGTTGTGATCTAGAATGCGCTGCCTGAGCAGGCAGTTGGAGCAGATTCAATAATAACCTTCAAAATGGAATTGAACGTGTGTGAGAAACTGTAGTTGGAGAAGAAGGAGAAATTAGACTAATTGGCTCATTCAAACAACTAGCACACCCTTATAGATCATAGAATTTACAGTGCAGAAGGAGGCCATTCGGCCCATCGAGTCTGCACTGGCTCTTGAAAAGAGCACCCTACCCAAGGTCAACACCTCCCGCTATCCCAATAACCCAGTAACCCCACCCAACACTAAGGGCAATTTTGGACACTAAGGGCAATTTACCGTGGCCAGTCCACCTAACCTGCACATCTTTGGACTGTGGGAGGAACCCAGAGCACCCGGAGGAAACCCACACAGACACGGGGAGGATGTGCAGACTCCGCACAGACAGTGACCCGAGGCCGGAATTGAACCTGGGACCCTGGAGCTGTGAAGCCATTGTGCTATCCACAATGCTACCGTGCTGCCCTGTCCTTATGGATCAAATGGCCTTCTTCCGAGCTTCATAATTTTATGATTTACTGGGAAACTACACGTGCATCAGCCGAGGGTATCAGTCCCACACTGACTGCCTGGAAGGTTCTGAATGAAAGACTAAAGATCTGTAGAGGGACAGGTAGTATTGAGGAAGCAAGGGGGCTGCAGAAGGACTTGGACAGGCTGGGGGAGTGGGCAATAAAGTTGCAGATGGAATACAATGTGGAAAAGTGTGAGGTTATGCACTTCGGAAGGAGGAATGGAGGCATAGACTATTTTCTAAATGGGAAGGCGCTTAGGAAATCAGAAGCACAAAGGGACTTGGGAGTCCTTGTTCACGATCTCTTAAGGTTAACGCGCAGGTTAAATCGGCTGTTAGGAAGGCAAATGCAATGTTAGCATTCATGTCGAGAGGGTTAGAATACAAGAGCAGGGATGGACATCTGAAGCTATATAAGCCTCTGGTCAGACCCCATTTGGAGTACTGTGAGCAATTTTGGGCCCCACATCTATGGAAGGATGTGCTGGCCTTGGAAAGGGTCCAGAGGAGGTTCACAAGAATGATCCCCGGAATGAAGAGCTTGTCGTATGAGGAACGGTTGAGGGCTCTGGGTCTGTACTCGTTGGAATTTAGAAAGATGAGGGGGGATCTTATTGAAACTTACAGGATACTGCGAGGCCTGGATCGAGTGGATGTGGAGAGGATGTTTCCACTTGTAGGAAAAACTGGAACCAGAGGGCACAATCTCAGACTAAAGGGATGATCCTTTAAAACAGAGATGAGGAGGAATTTCTTCAACCAGAGGGTGGTGAATCTGTGGAACTCTTTGCCGCAGAAGGCTGTGGAGGCCAAATCACTGAGTGTCTTTAAGACAGAGATAGATAGGTTCTTGATTAATAAAGAGGTCAGGGGTTACGGGGAGTAAGCAGGAGAATGGGAATGGGAAACATAGTCAGCCATAATTGAATGGTGGAGCAGACTCAATGGGCCGAGTGGCCTAATTCTGCTCCTATGTCTTATGGTCTTAACATCCAATATCATTTCCAAAGATGGCTCAGAACTTGGGTTGGGGTTATGGAAGGGTGAGAGCTTGGTCCAAAACATTCAGTTAAATTAAAGAAAAGAAGTACTTTCCCTCTGTTTTCCGAGTTTATCTTTAATTTTCTTGGAGAAACTTTCTGCCCGTATATCAAACCGTGACGTGTTTCCCTCCAACTGCCTCCAGGTGATGGTTTGGATTCATGGAGGAGCTTTCATTCTGGGGAGTAGCTCTGTTTTTCACGGGACAGCCCTGGCTGGCTACGGGAATGTGGTCGTTGTGGTGATTCAATACAGGATCAGTGTTGCCGGGTTCCTGAGGTAAGTGTGAATTTCAAATCACCTGAAATTCTACCGTCCAAATCAAGTCCCCTTCACCTCTCAGCCCTGTGCCCGCTGACCTACTCCACCTCCCAGTCAATGCCTTGATTTTGAAATTCCGACCCTTGTTGTTACATCCCTCCCTCTCCTTGATTGTCCCTCCCTATTTCTTCCACCTCCTCCAGTTCGGACCAAGATTCATCTTATCTGCTCATGGGGCTCAGTGTTGTTTGTTAATGTTCCTGTGACGGACCTTGAGATGTTTTGTTACGTTAAAGGCGCTGAATAAATACAATTTGTTGTCATATTTGTTGATGAAGAATCGCCAGTGTTCAGACGGGGAGGTGTGACAGGAGAGAGACTCGTAGATTCTCTCTATTCCGTTTATTGCTTTTTCGCTTGAGTTAACCAGAAACTCTTACCTCTTTGTTCTGTGTGAATTTATATCCTTTTCAATCTCTGTGACACTTTCTAATCCCCGCTGACTCTCTCTCTCTCTCTTTCTCACTCTGTCTACCTCTCATTCGCCATCGCTCCTTTCTCACTTCACGTGTATCTCTCTCTCAAACTCTCTTTTTCTGTCTCGCTCTGTCTGTAACTTTTTTGTCGCTCTCATTTTTTTTCTAATTTTCCTTTGTCACACTCTATCTTTCCTGACTCTTCCTCTCTCTTTGTGCCGCACTCTCGTTCACTCTCTCTCTCTCTCTCTTCCTTTCTTTCTCTTTGACATTGACTTCCAGCGCTCTTTGTTTGGCAAAAGACACAGGGGGCGTGTCCCAGTTGCAGGTCGGCATTGCCGAAGCATTGCAGAATACGGCCCAATCAGTGAGGAGTATAGCCAAAGGCAACGACAACTTGGTGCGGACCATGGGGAGCCGCCACAGTTGGCAGAGCCAGATGATGCAGGGGTAGCTGCCCCTCCGTCCCGCGTAAACCCCAGGGCCTCATGGGCACCAAGCGGGAGGAGGAGCTGGGTGCCAACCCAGACCCATTCCATGGAGTGGGGGTGGAGGCCGCCAGCTCTCCCGAGTTCCACCCCTCTGATGAGGCCGTGTCTGGAGGTTGGCACACGGGACAGGGCTGTGCCATGAACAACTGTACCTGGGCCCTCTGGCCTCAGAACCCCCAGAGGACACCCTCCAGGGGCCTTGAAGGCCATGGGATGTGGTGAGCAGCTGGCTGCCTCCACCTCAGATCTGCATCCTGGGGACACACCTGGACGTAGTGGTGGAGCTCGGAGGGTTACGCACATTGAGGATTACTGAGGGCACCGGGGGAGGGTTTAGAGGGCCGGGGGGGTAGGTAGGGGGATGGGGATTGAGGGGGTAGTGGGGAGAGTGGGGTGGCATCATCGGGAGAGTGGGGCATTGCTGGACACCTGTTACACATTGAAAACCTTCACCACAATTAGTATGACGACTCTGTCACTTTCTTCCACAATGCGGCCTGACCTTCGAACCCTTGACCCAGCGCTCCAGGCATCTCCCCTTTCCCCATGGCACTCACCCACCCTCCGTCATGGTCACGTCACCGGAGCTGTGTCCCATGCCCTGGGTGTTTGGATGTTGGCTGCTGTGGTATTGCCTCCCGCAGTGTTCAGGCACAGAGTCAGGGCCGGCTCAAGGCACCGGCAATTCGGGCTGTCGCCCGGGGCGCCATGTGCTAGGGGGCGCCAGACTCGGGTCCTGCGCATGCGCAGTTGCGCCGGCGCCAACCAGCGCATGCGCGGTGGCCGCACTCCCCCAGGGTGGCCGCACTCCCCCAGGGAGGCCGCACTCCCCCAGGGCGGCCCCCCCCCCGGTCCGTCCCCTCGGCCCGCCCCCCCGCTCGGTCCGCTCCCCCGCTCGCCCGCTCGGTCCGCTCCCCCCCCCCCCGCCTCGGGTCCGTCCCCCCGCCCCCCCCCTCGGGTCCGCCCGCCCCGCCCCCCCCCTCGGGTCCGCCCGCCCCGCCCACCCTCGGGTCCGCCCGCCCCACCCCCCCCTCGGGTCCGCCCGCCCCGCCCCTTCCTCGGGTCCGCCCGCCCCGCCCCCCCCTCGGGTCCGCCCCCCCCGCCCCGCCCCCCCCTCGGGTCCGCTCCCCCCGGGTCCTCCCCCCCTCTCGGCCCCGCCCCACCTCGGCCCCGCCCCCCTCTCGGCCCCCCTCGGCCCCGCCCAGCTCTCGCCCCCCCCCCCCCCCCCCAAGGGCGCCGAAGTTCAGCTTGCCCGGGGCGCCAGCAACCCTAGGGCCGGCGCTGCACAGAGTTGATGCATCAAGGTGTGATTGGGCTGCTAGGCAATGACTCCCACAGACGACATGGCCCGCCCACCCCCGGGAATCCACTTGGGTTGTTTGAAGTGCTCATTTAACCATGATTGCCAATTCCCTATCAGCGATAGCCGTCAGCCGCATGGTCAGAGGCCTCGGCTGTCAGTGGAGGTTACGGGTGGTCGGTGGGGCAGACGGGCAGGGGCTAGGGGTGCCCCTGGAATAGGTACACATGACCCACGGGTTGGCATGGTGCCCCACAGCGCCTCCCCCTGTCCCCTTCGCATTGTGGCCCACCCCTGAGGAGGGTCCCCCACCCCAGCTGAGGGTCCCCCACCCCCTGCCGAGCACTGGGGGTGGGGGGGGTGGGGGGGAGGGGGGGGGGGCAGGCCCAGTACCCGCAGGCTCTGCCTGTGAGCACAGATGGCTACTCACCTCCCCGGCTCCCCGTAGAAGCCCTTCCGCCAGATTCACGTGTTTCAAAAGGAGTACTAATCGGCCCCAGTGTGACCACTTGCTGGTGAATGATGGGAGGCCACTGGATATGGGGTGGCTGCCGTTAATTCTATGGAGATGGGGCTCCGGCGAGATCCCGTTTTTGCCTCCGGGAACGGGCCGATTGCATCGTGAGCTGTTTGGCACCTGCCGTGGTTCTCGTTTTCGGTGCCTCCCGCTATTCACCGGCCTCGTTTTGCTCGAGCGAGATGCTGCTAACCCTCTTGAAATTCTTCGGAGACTGTGGACCCCCAGTTCTCTATGATATAAACTCAGCCCCACACAGGAACATGTCCCTGGTGATGGAAGCAGAGAGTCAGAATCCGCAGTGCCAGATTATCGTGCAGGTGAACAAAGAATAAAGAGATTAAAGAACAATACAGCACAGGAACAGGCCCTCCGGCCCTCCAAGCCTGCGCTGACCATGGTACCTGCCTAAACTAAAACCATCTGCACTTACGGAGTCTATAACCTTCCATTCCCACCTTATTCATATATTTGTCTAGATGCCCCTTAAATGCCGCTATCGTACCTGCTCCCACCACCTCCCCAGGCAGTGTGTTCCATATATTTACCACCCTCTGCGTAAAAAACTTGCCTCGCACATCTGATCTAAACTTTCCCCACGCACTTTAAACCTATGTCCCCTAGTACTTGACTCTCCTACCCTAGGAAAGAGCATCTGACTATCCACCCTGTCCATGCCCCTCATAACCTTGCGGACCTCTATCAGGTCGCCCCTCAACCTCCGTCATCCCAGTGAGAACAGACCGGGTTTATCTAACCTCTCCTCACAGCTAATGCCCTCCAGTCCAGGCAACATCCTGGTAAACCGCTTCTGCACCCTCTCCAAAGCCTCCACACCCTTCTGGTAGTGTGGCAACCAGAATTGTAGTTAACAAGCAAAAGCCGGGAGTTAAGGATTAAGCATTTTCTTACATTGTTTTATTTTCTTGTTGTGCCACAGCACAGGGGACAGCTGTGCCCAAGGAAATTTCGGATTCCTGGATCAGTTGGCAGCATTAAAATGGGTGCAGAGGAATATCGCCCAGTTTGGTGGAAACCCAGGAATGGTCACTTTGTTTGGAGAGTCTGTTGGAGGACTCAGCGTCTCACTCCATGTATGGTGGTAATTTACAGAATCATAGAATTTACAGTGCAGAAGGAGGCCTTTCGGCCCATCGAGTCTGCACCGGCCCTTGGAAGGAGCATCCTACCCAAGCCCACACCTCCACCCTATCCCTGTAACCCAGTAAACCCATCTAACCTTTTGGGGATGAAGGGGCAATTTAGCATGGCCAATCCACCTAACCTGCACATCTTTGGACCGTGGGAGGAAACCGGAGCACCCGGAGGAAACCCACGCACACACGGGGAGAACGTGCAGACTCCACACAGTCACCCGAGGCTGGAATTGACCCCAGGTCCCTGGAGCTGTGAGGCAGCAGTGCTAACCACTGTGCCACCCTTCTTGGCTCCCTTCTCTTCTCTCTCCAGTTATTTGCTGTCCGCAGTAAACCAGTGGAAGTAGAACTTTGTAAGTTGAATCAATTCACTAGAAAAACAGGAACCAGGAACTGTGAGAGACTCTGATCCAGGCGCTCATTGAGTGATGGGTACCTGAGAAAATTCAGCTTTGAAAACCCATGTGATCGCTCCTGTGGGACAACCACACACTCCCTGGCCAGTGACACTCACCCACGTTCCCTATCTACCCCTCCATGGCCTCAGTGTGTCCTCTCACACTCCCTGCATCAGATTCCCCATCCTATTGGCATCCAACTCACATCCCAAACCAAGGGTGGCACAGTGGTTAGCACTGCTGCTCACAGCACCAGGGACCTGGGCTTCGTTCCGACCTCGGGTGACTGTGCGGAGTCTGCAGGTTCTCCTGATATCTGGGTGGGTTTCCGCCGGGCGCTCCGGTTTCCCACCACAGTCCAAAGATGTGAGGTTAGGTGGGTTGCCCCTTCGTGTCCAAAGGTTAGACAGCGGCACAGAGATAGGGCGGGAGCGTGTCCCTAGGTAGGGTGCTCTTTCGGAGATTCGGTGCAGACTCGATGGGCCGAATGGGATTCCATGATTCCTTCATCCTGCCTCTATTGTATTCCTCGGTTTTCATCCCACCCAGTGTCCTGCCCATATCACACCCCTGTCCTGACCCAGGAACTCACCAAGGTGAACCAGCTATTTTACTAAATTTGTTCTTGGGATGTGGGCCTCGCTGGGTCAGCATATCTTGCCCACCCCTAATTGCCCTGGAATGGAGCCATTTCGGGGGGGGGGGGGGGGGGGGTGCATTTCAGAGTCAATCCCGTCACTGTGTGGGCCTGGAGTCACATATAGGCCAGACTGGGTAAGGATGGCAGATTGCAGCTCCTGAAGGAGTGAGTCAGCGAGGTTTTTACAACAATCGGCAATGGTTTCATGGTCATCATTAGAATTTAATTCCAGATATTTAATGGATTCAATTTCCACCACCTGCTATGCTGGGATTCGAACCCAGGACCGCAGAGCATTACCCTGAGTCTCTGGATTACTAGTCCACCACTACGCCACCGTCTCCCCCCGTTCCCATTCCCAACGTTCATTCCCATTACCTGTAGCAACATTCCCAAGGATAATTGGGCACTGCATCAGATGAGTTAAGAGCAAGCTGACCAGAAAACAAATTCTCTCCAGAAACTTAATCTGAATCTGCCTTCTCACACTCTAATTCACCTTTTGCACTGTTGTATTCCAGACATTATCTCCACTGTCCGTTGGTCTATTCCACAAGGCCATTCTGCAAAGTGGGAGCGCTCTGATGCCTGGATTGTTGCCTCCATTGCCAACACAGTTGGCTCACGTGAGTGTGTGCAGACCCAAATGGGAGGGGCATTTAATGAGGACCTCACCTTGTGGTGGTTCAAGCATTGCCCTTTCACCTTACAAACCTCAGGTCAAATCCAATTGAGTATGCTCAGTGCAGGATCTGTTCAACGTGCTTATTGGGAGTGCTGTGTCCTGTCAGAAATATTCCGCAGGATCCTCTATTGATGGGATTCTCCCTTCTCGCAGACGGCTAATGGGGTTTCCCATTGTGCCCCGCCCCCCCAACACCGTAGGGAAACCCACGGGCATGGGTGCGCTGCCGCTGTCAGGATCCTGCAGAACATTCCTGACAGCACAGCATTCCCTCAGTACTCATGGAGTGTCAGCCTGGAGGATGTGGAGGCTTTAGAGAGGGGGCAGAAGAAATTTACCAGGATGTTGCCTGGTATGGAGGGCATTAGCTATGAGGAGCGGTTGAATAAACTAGGTTAGTTCTCACTGGAACGATGGAGGTTGAGGGGCGACCTGATGGAGGTCTACAAAATTATGAGGGGGCTAGACAGAGTGGATAGTCAGAGGCTTTTTCCCAGGGTAGAGGGGTCAATTACTAGGGGGCATAGGTTTAAAGTGCGAGGGGCAAGGTTTAGAGGAGATGTATGAGGCACGTTTTTTACACAGAGGGTAGTGGGTGCCTGGAACTCGCTGCCGGAGGAGGTGGTGGAAGCAGGGACGATAGTGATGTCAAAGGGGCTTCTTGACAAATACACAAATACATGAATAGGATGGGAATAGAGGGATACGGACCCCGGAAGTGTAGAATATTTTAGCTTAGACGGGCAGCATGGTGGGCGCAGGCTTGGAGGGCTGAAGGGCCTGTTCCTGTGCTGTACTTTTCTTGATGTGGAGATGCCGGCGTTGGACTGGGGTGAGCACAGTAAGAAGTCTTACAACACCAGGTTAAAGTCCAACAGGTTTGTTTCAAACACGAGCTTTCGGAGCACGGCTCCTTCTTCAGGTGAATGGAAAGTCTTGTTCCAGAAATGTTTATATAGACACAGTCAGAGATGCCCCGGAATGCGAGCACCTGCAGGCAATCAAATCATCAAAGATGCAGAGAGAGAGGTAACTCCAGGTTAAAGAGGTGTGAATTGTCCCAAGCCAGTTCAGTCGGTAGGCCTCTGCAAGTCCAGGCTTGTTGGTGGGGGCCGAATGTAATGCGACATGAATCCCAGATCCCGGTTGAGTCCGCATTCATGCGTGCGGAACTTAGCTATAAGTTTTTGCTCAGCAATTTTGCGTTGTCGCGTCTCCTGAAGGCCTCCTTGTAGAATGCTGACCCGGAGATCAGAGGCTGAATGTCCTTGACTGCTGAAGTGTTCCCCAACTGGAAGGGAACAGTCCTGCCTGTTGATAGTCGCACGATGCCCGTTTATTCGTTGTCGCAGTGTCTGCATGGTCTCGCCAATGTACCACGCTTCGGGACATCCTTTCCTGCAGCGTATGAGGTAGACTACATTGGTCGAGTCGCACGAGTATGCGCCGCGTACCTGGTGGGTGGTGTTTCCACGTGTAATGGTGGTGTCCATGTCGATGATCTGGCATGTCTTGCAGAGATTACCCTGGCAGGGTTTTGTGGTGTTGTGGTTGCTGTTCTGAAGGCTGGGTAATTTGCTGCAAACAATGGTTTGTTTGAGGTTGCGCGGTTGTTTGAAGGCCAGTAGTGGGGGTGTGGGGATGACCTTGGCAAGATGTCCATCCTCGCTGATGATGTGTTGGAGGCTGCGAAGAAGATGTCGTAGTTTCTCCGCCCCAGGAAAGTACTGGACGACGAAGGGTACTCTGTCAGTGGTGTCCCGTGTTTGTCTTCTGAGGAGGTCGGTGCGGTTTTTTGCTGTGGCGCGGTGGAACTGTCGATCAATGAGTCGAGCGCCATATCCCGTTCGTACGAGGGCATCTTTCAGCATCTGTAGGTGTCTGTTGCGCTCCTCCTTGTCTGAGCAGATCCTGTGTATACGGAGGGCTTGTCCATAGGGGATGGCTTCTTTAATGTGTTTCGGGTGAAAGCTGGAGAAGTGGAGCATCGTGAGATTATCTGTGGGCTTGCGGTAAAGCGAGGGGCTGAGGTGACCGTCCTTGATGGAGACGAGTGTGTCCAAGAATGGAACTGAATTTGGAGAATAGTCCATGGTGAGTTTGATGGTGGGATGGAACTTATTGATGTCATCGTGTAGTCGTTTCAGTGATGTCTCGCCGTGGGTCCAAAGGAAAAAAATGTCATCGATGTATCTGGTGTATAGCATCGGTTGAAAGTCCTGTGTGGTGAGGAAGTCCTGTTCAAACTTGTGCATGAAGATGTTGGCATATTGAGGTGCAAATTTGGTCCCCATGGCTGTTCCGTGCGTCTGGATGAAGAATTTGTTGTCGAAGGTGAAGACGTTGTGGTCTAGAATGAAACGGATGAGTTGCAGAATTGCGTCTGGAGATTGGCAGTTGTCGGTGTTGAGGACTGAGGCTGTTGCAGCAATGCCGTCGTCATGGGGGATGCTGGTGTAGAGTGCCGAGACATCCATTGTGACGAGGAATGTTCCTGGTTCAACTGGTCCATGGGTGCTGAGTTTCTGTAGGAAGTCCGTCGTGTCGCGACAGAAGCTGGGTGTACCTTGTACGATGGGTTTCAAGATGCCCTCGATGTGGCCAGAGAGGTTCTCACACAGGGTCCCATTGCCTGAAACGATAGGACGGCCTGGTGTGTTGGCCTTGTGTATTTTCGGGAGGCAGTAGAGATCTCCAATGCGGGGATTACGTGGGATGAGAGCACGTAGGGTGTTCTGAAGGTCTGGATCTAAGGTCTTGATCAGTCTGCTGAGTTGGCGGATGTGTTCCTTGGTTGGATCTGCGGGTAACTGCCTGTAGTGTTCCTGGTTGTCGAGTTGTCGGTATACTTCTTTGCAGTAGTCTGTTCTGTTCAGTATGACGGTGGCCCCTCCTTTGTCTGCTGGTTTGATGACGATGTTGCGGTTGGTCTTGAGAGTGCGGATGGCGTTGCGTTGTGCTTGGGTGACGTTAGAGGCTGCCTTGTGATTGCGAGTGATGAATCTGGCATTGACACGACTTCTGACGGCTTGAGCATACATGTCGAGTCTAGGGCAGCGGCCTTCCGGAGGGGTCCAATTTGACTCTTTCCTTTTCGGTCGCTGCACTGCAGATCTCGCGGTCTGCTGTTCCGGTTCATTGGTCGTGTCCCTGGGTTCGCTGTCGGCCTCTTGGGGTCTGTGGAAGAATTCCCGGAGCCTCATTCGCCTGATGAATTCCTCCGTATCTGCCGCGAGACTGATGGGGTCCATTTTGGTGGTGGTGCAGAAATTGAGCCCTCTGCTGAGGACTTCGATTTCGTCTGGTTGAAGGGTGTAGTCTGACAAGTTGACAATGGATTTCCCTGTATTGTTTTCGACTGTTGTACCGGGAGAAGCTTGATTGCTGCTGGTGGTGATGCCAAGTTTCTCAAGCTTCCTGTTCTTGGTGTGCATGTAGGTGGCATAGTATTGCTGTCTCATCTGTTTGGCGGTGTTCCGCAGCTGGTCTGCTGTGTCCTGAGCGCAAGTTGAGAATATGGCCTCTCTCTTGGTTTCCAGGTTGCGTCGACTGCTGTAGAGTTGGTGTACGAGGTGTTTGAGGAGTGTGACAGAGGTGCGGTGGCAGAGTCTTTCAGCGTAGTCTGTGTTGTAAGTCGACTTGAGTGGGTTTTTGATCTGTAGTCCTTTCGGGATCTTGTCTGCTTTTTTGCATCTTTGTAGAAACTGAATGTCAGTGTCTATATGCGCGATCTTCCTGGAGATCCTCTCCACTTTGAGCCGGCAGTTTGCGGTGTCAATGGTAGCCATGATGTGGAGATGCCGGCGTTGGACTGGGGTGAGCACAGTAACAGATGAGACAGCAATACTATGCCACCTACATGCACACCAAGAACAGGAAGCTTGAGAAACTTGGCATCACCACCAGCAGCAATCAAGCTTCTCCCGGTACAACAGTCGAAAACAATACAGGGAAATCCATTGTCAACTTGTCAGACTACACCCTTCAACCAGACGAAATCGAAGTCCTCAGCAGAGGGCTCAATTTCTGCACCACCACCAAAATGGACCCCATCAGTCTCGCGGCAGATACGGAGGAATTCATCAGGCGAATGAGGCTCCGGGAATTCTTCCACAGACCCCAAGAGGCCGACAGCGAACCCAGGGACACGACCAATGAACCGGAACAGCAGACCGCGAGATCTGCAGTGCAGCGACCGAAAAGGAAAGAGTCAAATTGGACCCCTCCGGAAGGCCGCTGCCCTAGACTCGACATGTATGCTCAAGCCGTCAGAAGTCGTGTCAATACCAGATTCATCACTCGCAATCACAAGGCAGCCTCTAACGTCACCCAAGCACAACGCAACGCCATCCGCACTCTCAAGACCAACCGCAACATCGTCATCAAACCAGCAGACAAAGGAGGGGCCACCGTCATACTGAACAGAACAGACTACTGCAAAGAAGTATACCGACAACTCGACAACCAGGAACACTACAGGCAGTTACCCGCAGATCCAACCAAGGAACACATCCGCCAACTCAGCAGACTGATCAAGACCTTAGATCCAGACCTTCAGAACACCCTACGTGCTCTCATCCCACGTAATCCCCGCATTGGAGATCTCTACTGCCTCCCGAAAATACACAAGGCCAACACACCAGGCCGTCCTATCGTTTCAGGCAATGGGACCCTGTGTGAGAACCTCTCTGGCCACATCGAGGGCATCTTGAAACCCATCGTACAAGGTACACCCAGCTTCTGTCGCGACACGACGGACTTCCTACAGAAACTCAGCACCCATGGACCAGTTGAACCAGGAACATTCCTCGTCACAATGGATGTCTCGGCACTCTACACCAGCATCCCCCATGACGACGGCATTGCTGCAACAGCCTCAGTCCTCAACACCGACAACTGCCAATCTCCAGACGCAATTCTGCAACTCATCCGTTTCATTCTAGACCACAACGTCTTCACCTTCGACAACAAATTCTTCATCCAGACGCACGGAACAGCCATGGGGACCAAATTTGCACCTCAATATGCCAACATCTTCATGCACAAGTTTGAACAGGACTTCCTCACCACACAGGACTTTCAACCGATGCTATACACCAGATACATCGATGACATTTTTTTCCTTTGGACCCACGGCGAGACATCACTGAAACGACTACACGATGACATCAATAAGTTCCATCCCACCATCAAACTCACCATGGACTATTCTCCAAATTCAGTTCCATTCTTGGACACACTCGTCTCCATCAAGGACGGTCACCTCAGCACCTCGCTTTACCGCAAGCCCACAGATAATCTCACGATGCTCCACTTCTCCAGCTTTCACCCGAAACACATTAAAGAAGCCATCCCCTATGGACAAGCCCTCCGTATACACAGGATCTGCTCAGACAAGGAGGAGCGCAACAGACACCTACAGATGCTGAAAGATGCCCTCGTACGAACGGGATATGGCGCTCGACTCATTGATCGACAGTTCCACCGCGCCACAGCAAAAAACCGCACCGACCTCCTCAGAAGACAAACACGGGACACCACTGACAGAGTACCCTTCGTCGTCCAGTACTTTCCTGGGGCGGAGAAACTACGACATCTTCTTCGCAGCCTCCAACACATCATCAGCGAGGATGGACATCTTGCCAAGGTCATCCCCACACCCCCACTACTGGCCTTCAAACAACCGCGCAACCTCAAACAAACCATTGTTTGCAGCAAATTACCCAGCCTTCAGAACAGCAACCACAACACCACAAAACCCTGCCAGGGTAATCTCTGCAAGACATGCCAGATCATCGACATGGACACCACCATTACACGTGGAAACACCACCCACCAGGTACGCGGCGCATACTCGTGCGACTCGACCAATGTAGTCTACCTCATACGCTGCAGGAAAGGATGTCCCGAAGCGTGGTACATTGGCGAGACCATGCAGACACTGCGACAACGAATAAACGGGCATCGTGCGACTATCAACAGGCAGGACTGTTCCCTTCCAGTTGGGGAACACTTCAGCAGTCAAGGACATTCAGCCTCTGATCTCCGGGTCAGCATTCTACAAGGAGGCCTTCAGGAGACGCGACAACGCAAAATTGCTGAGCAAAAACTTATAGCTAAGTTCCGCACGCATGAATGCGGACTCAACCGGGATCTGGGATTCATGTCGCATTACATTCGGCCCCCACCATCAAGCCTGGACTTGCAGAGGCCTACCGACTGAACTGGCTTGGGACAATTCACACCTCTTTAACCTGGAGTTACCTCTCTCTCTGCATCTTTGATGATTTGATTGCCTGCAGGTGCTCGCATTCCGGGGCATCTCTGACTGTGTCTATATAAACATTTCTGGAACAAGACTTTCCATTCACCTGAAGAAGGAGCCGTGCTCCGAAAGCTCGTGTTTGAAACAAACCTGTTGGACTTTAACCTGGTGTTGTAAGACTTCTTACTGTACTTTTCTTTGTTCTTTATTCTTTGGATTCTGCAAAGTAACTTGGCACTCTGATGTGTTGGGCAGGCTGGGTCTATGTGGACTATGTTTGATGCAGTGTGGAGAGAGACAGGCTTCCAATACTTGATGAGATGCTACACGATTTTATTGAACATCTAACTATATTACATGCTTAACTGTGGGTTGACACTATGCTGACTTGACTGGAGACCTGAGGCTAACCTGACCAGACTAACTTACTACCACATGGTGTTTGTTCTAGTTGCTGCTCACGAGCTCTGACTGTCTCAGAGGCTGGATCCCGAGAGAGCGGGAAAACTGGTGCCCTCTGGCTTTATAGTGGCCGTGTCCTGTCTGGTGATTGGCTGCTGTGTTCTGTATGCTCACTGGTCATCCTGTGTGTCAATCACTGCCTGTCTGCACTCTATCATATACATGGATATATATTATAACACACTCAACCTTCAGACTCAGAGTTAGGAGGGCTACTGATTGAGCCACAGCTGTCACCTGTCTTGTTACCTGGATCCTAATCCGCCAATGTGGCTAAGTGATAGCATACTTAGCTCTGATTTCGAAGGTTGTGAGGTCAAGTCCAACTCCAAGAACCTGTTAACCTAATCTAGTTTGATATCTACATTGCAGCACTGAGGGGGTGCTGCACAGTCAAAGGTGCTACCTTTCAGATGAAACATAAAACCGAAGATCCATTTTCTGGTTCAGGGAGAGGTCAAAGATATGACAAGCAAGGGAGTTCTCCCAACTTTCATGGTTAACGTAACACCACTAAAAGGCAGGTGGGAACAGAGGAAGTCCATTTAACCCCTCAAGCCTATTCCACCGTACAATGAGGTCATAGGAACATCGGAATCCAGGAATCAGGGGCAGACGTCGGTAATTCAGCCTTTCGAGCCTGCTGCACCATTCAATCAGACCCTGGCTGATCTCTTCCTGGTCTCAAATCTACCTCCCTTTAACCCGTTTTTAAAATCAGAAATATATCTATCTCCTTCTTGAAACAATATAATGATTCGGACTCCACCGGACTATGGGGCAGCGAGTTCCACAAATTCACCTTGCTCTGCGAGACGTAGTTCCTCCTCATGGCTCTCTATGACCTGGCATTATACATACACCACATCCCGATATCCCTTAATGCCTTTGGTTAATAAAAACCTTTTATTGTAGTCAATGAGTAACCTTGAAAGGGTGAGTCAAAGTAGTTTATTGTGTGTTCACAATTAGGAAATACAGCGACTAAGCGACAGGGCAAGTCCCAGACGGGATCATCCGGAGATGCCGGCTCCTTCCTGGGCCAGTTTTTATTTCGAGGAATTATCGAGCCCACTGTTGGGCCTCATGTCCACCCCTCCCCCCACCCCGCCCCAGCAAAGGATAACACCTACCACAATCAGATTTAAAATCAATCATTGATTTAATATAAATCGCCATTTATTGATGGGCCCCAAACCCTTTGGCAAAGTCTGCCTCTAATCTTTGGACTATTCCCGTCCGCCCTACATTCCCCAGCCAGTGGAAATAGCATCTCTCTATTTACCGATATAATCTTACTCTTTACATTACTGGGTCTTGAATGAAGTATTTAAACAATGACATTTCTATTTAAATCAGTGCCTGTATTGTAGGATGGAGCGTTGATTATCATTTTAATTCACCATGATCCCTCTCTTAATATCCTGCCGAATTCGCTTGTCTATTTTTTTGCTAACATTATTGTTATACGTTTGCATGTTTTTAACCTAACTACTTAATCTATAAAATTATTTTTTGACATAGGTTACACAATTCAACCTTCAAGCTACGAACATAAAAAATCCAATCTGTTCACCTTGAATACTTTGATCAAATAACCTTCTAAATTCTGGGGAATACAACCCCAGTCTGTGTAATCTCTCTCTGGAATGTAACCCTTGGAGTCCAGATCTCACTGTGTTAAATTCCCACTGCACTCCCTCCAAGGCCAATATATCTTTCCAAAGATATGGTGCCCAGAGCTGCACACAGTTGTTGTGTTCTGTGTTGTGACCGTGTTAATGATGTACACAGAACATCTAGTTCTTTAACTGGAAAGGCGATTTATTAACAAACACGTGGAAAGATAACTAACAAACTATAATACAGACAACGGCGATTAAATGAATTCAATTAATTCTCCTGGAGCTACTCTAAGTGCGACTGTCCTCTTGTATTTTTTTTATAAATGTTTTTATTCAGTTTTCGTATTTTATATTGAACAAATTACAAATTGTTAGGAGAGAGAAACAAAAAAAAAAAAAAAAACAAACAAAAACAAACACGCAAAAATTAACATACATATTTACAGGTAAGCATCTTCGTAGTAGTAACTGCGCCCCCCCCCCCCCCTCAACATGTTTATTTAGCTTGGTTTTGGGCCTTAGCTAGCCATCGAACCCCCGTAACGAACCTGTAGCCCCCCCCCCTCCCGCTACCTTCCCCCGACTATTCTTCCTCTTGTACATTGGCCACAAATAGGTCCCGGAACAGTTGCATGAATGGCTCCCACGTTCTGTGGAAGCCGTCGTCCGACCCTCGGATGGCAAATTTGATTTTCTCCATTTGGAGAGATTCCGAGAGGTCGGACAGCCAGTCCGCAGCTCTGGGCGGTGCTGCTGACCGCCAGCCAAACAGGATTCTACGGCGGGCGATCAGGGAGGCAAAGGCAAGGGCATCCGCCCTCCTCCCCAGGAATAGATCTGGCTGTTCTGAAACCCCGAAGACCGCCACTATCGGGCATGGCTCCACCCTCACTCCCACCACTTGGACATTACCTCGAAGAAGGCTGTCCAGTACTCCACGAGTCTGGGGCAGGACCAGAACATGTGGGCGTGGTTGGCCGGGCCTCTTTGGCACCGTTCACATCTGTCTTCCACCTCCGGGAAGAACCTACTCATACGGGTTCTTGTTAAGTGGGCTCTATGTACCTCTTTTAGTTGCGTCAGGCTGAGCCTTGCGCACGTGGAGGTGGAGTTGACCCTATGCAGTGCTTCGCTCCAGAGTCCCCACCCGATCTCCATCCCCAGGTCGTCCTCCCATTTCCTCCTTGTTGCGTCCAGTACGGTGTCGTCCCTATCTACCAGTCGGTCATACATGTCACTACAGTTCCCTTTCTCTAGGATACTTGCGTCCAGTAGGTCTTCCAGTAGTGTCTGTCGTGGCGGTTGTGGGTACGTCCTTGTCTCCTTTCGTAGGAAGTTTTTGAGCTGCAGGTACCGTAGCTCGTTCCCCCCAGCTAGCTGAAATTTCTCTGTCAGTTCGTCCAGTGTTGCGATCCTGTCGTCCGTGTATAGGTCCCTGACTGTCAGTGTCCCCCCGTCCTGCCTCCACCTTTTGAAGGTGGCGTCGGTCAGTGCTGGTTTGAACCTATGGTTGTTGCAGATGGGAGCCCTGTTCGACATTTTGGTCAGGCCAAGTTGCTGCCGCAGTTGGTTCCAGGATTGGAGGGTGGCTGTCACCACTGGGCTGCTGGAGTGTTTTTTGGGTGGGGATGGGAGTGCTGCCGTGGCGAGGGCCCGGAGGGAGGTTCCCATGCAGGAGGCCTCCTCCGCACGCACCCACTCAGCTTCTGGCTCCTGGATCCATCCCCTTACTCGCTCGGCTGTTGCTGCCCAGTGTAGAATTGTAGATTCGGGAGGGCTAACCCTCCCCTGGTTTTTGTTTTTTGTAAGACCTTCTTTGGGATCCTAGCATTTTTACCCCCCCATACGAACGCCATGATGAGTTTGTCCAGCGCTTTGAAAAAGGCCTTGGGGATGTAGATCGGAATGGATCTAAACAGGAAGAGGAACCTGGGCAGTACGTTCATTTTGATCGTCTGAACTCTCCCCGCGAGGGAGAGCGGGAGTGTGTTCCATCTTTGCAGGTCCTTTTTAACTTCCTCTGTCAGGCTGGTGAGGTTCCATTTGTGGATCCCTTTCCAGTCATGGGCTATTTGGATCCCCAGGTAGCGGAATTTATGTCGGGCTTGTTTGAACGGCAGCCCCTTTAGTGCTGCCCCCCCCCCCCCCCCCCCCCCCCCCCCCTTGCGGGTGTAATGGGAAGATCTCACTTTTGCTCATGTTGAGTTTGTAGCCCGAGAAGGCTCCAAACTCTTTCAGGAGCGCGATGATTCCGTCCATGCTGCTTTGTGGGTCCGAGATATAGAGGAGCAGATCATCCGCATAGAGTGAGACTCTGTGCTCTCTACCTCCCCTTCGGATCCCCCTCCAATCTTTTGCTGCCCTGAGCGCGATTGCTAGCGGTTCGATTGCTAGTGCGAACAGCAGCGGGGACAGTGGGCATCCTTGTCTGGTGCCCCTGTGCAGCTGGAAGTATTGGGAGTTGGTATTGTTGGTCTGTACACTCGCCATGGGAGCGTTGTACAGGAGCTTTACCCAAGCGGTGAACCCTGTTCCAAGCCCGAACCGCTCCAGTACCTCTATGAGGTATATCCATTCGACTCTGTCGAAGGCCTTTTCTGCGTCCAGGGAGACGATCACCTCTTGTGTTCTCTCCCGGAGGGGGTCATTATCACGTTCAGCAGGCGCCTGATGTTCGCGGTCAGCTGTCTACCTTTGACAAAGCCCGTCTGGTCCTCTGTGACCACCTCAGGTACACAGTCTTCTAGCCTTTTGGCTAGGATTTTGGCCAGTATTTTGGCGTCTGCATTCAGCAGAGATATGGGTCTGTATGACCCACATTCCGTTGGGTCTTTGTCTTTCTTAGGTATCAGCGAGATTGAGGCCTGTGCTAACGTGGGTGGCAACGTGCCCCTAGCTAGCGAGTCTGTGAACATCTCCCGCATGTGCGGGGCCAGCGCTGTCGCAAATTTTTTGTAGAAGTCCGCCGGGAATCCATCTGGTCCCGGCGCCTTCCCCGTCTGCATGGAGCTAATGCTCTCCATGATCTCTCCCAGTGCTAGTGGTGCTTCCAGATCCCGTTTTCTGCCCTCTCCCACAACTGGTATGTTCAGTCCGTCAAGAAACCGGTTCATCCCAGCCTTCCCCGTTGGGGGCTCTGAGGTGTACAGCTCTTGGTAGAAGGCCTTGAAGGTTTTGTTAATCTTCTCTGGTTCTGTTTCCAACGTGCCTCTGGTATCTCTGATTTGCGCAATTTCTCTGCTGGCTGCCTGCTTTCTCAGCTGGTGGGCCAACAGGCGGCTGGCTTTGTCTCCGTGTTCGTATAGGGCCCCCGCGTGCCTGGCGGAGTTGGTGTACTGCTTTCCTGGTGGAGAGCAGGTCAAAGTTCCTTTGTAATTCTTTTCTCTCCGCCAGGAGTTCTACAGTCGGGGCCTCGGAGTATTTATGGTCTACCTCCAGTATGGAGTCGACCAGCTTCTGCCTAGCCACCCTTTCCTCCCTATCTCTTTGCGCTTTGTAGGCTATGATTTCCCCTCTTAGTACGGCCTTAAGCGCTTCCCAGAACGTGGAGGGTGAGACCTCCCCGTTTTGGTTGATCTCAGTGTACTCCGCTATGGCCTGCGCTATCCTTTCGCTGAAGGCCTTGTCAGCTAGTAAGGCACCGTCCAACCTCCATTTGGGGCGCTGGGGCCCTTCCCGTCTCTAGCCGCACATCCATGTAGTGTGGGGCGTGGTCTGATATCACAATTGCGGAGTATTCCACCTTGTCTATCTCTGAAAGCACCGTTTTCCCCACCACAAAGAAGTCAATTCTGGTGTACACGTTGTGTACTGGGGAGAAGAAAGAGAATTCTTTCTCCCCCGGGTGGGCGAATCTCCAGGGGTCTACTGCTCCCATCTGCTCCATATAGTGGCTGAGTTCCCTTGCCATGTTTGAGGTTTTCCCCCGTTCTGGGGTTTGATCTGTCCGTCTTTGGGTCCTGTACACAGTTGAAGTCCCCCCCCATGATTAGTCGGTGCGTCGCTATGTCCGGGATTTCTGCCATGGTCTTTTGGATGAAGCTCGTGTCGTCCCAGTTGGGCGCGTACACGTTAACTAGAACTACCGGCGCCCCATCCAGGGCCCCGCTGACCATGACATACCGTCCCCCTGGGTCCGTAACCGTCTTTGTCGCCCTAAACATTGTCCTCTTGCTGATCAGGATCGCCACCCCCTGGCCCTTGCCCCATAACAGGAATGATAGGTTTGTCCCACCCAGCCCTTTCTTACCCGCAGTTGGTCCTGCTCCCTCAAGTGCGTCTCTTGGAGGAAGACTATGTCGGCCCTCATGTTTCTAAGGTGGGTGAGGACTCTAGATCTCTTCACTGGGCCGTTAAGTCCCCTTACGTTCCAGGTGACTATTCTGGTGGGGGGCTTCTGCCCCCTTGCTCCTGTGGGGTTAACCATATTTGTCCGGTGGACGCGACCCTGCCCTCTGGGGTTTCCCTATGTTAGGGGGCCGTCCAGGATGTCCACTATCACTGCTCTCGCCATGCGGTCGGGTCCCTGCGCTCCGGGGTTCCCCCTTGTCCCGGGGACACCCGCCATGGCCGTCCACTTTGTGTCCGCCACGCGGGTAGTCCCCTGCACTCCGGGGGGCCCCTTCACCCACAGACCGTACTGGGTGGGTGCTTGCAGCAGTTCCCTGTTTCGAGCCCTTGTCTGTGGCACTTTGTGGCCCTATTCCCTTACTGGCCTCTTTTGTCCCTTCGTCCCTGCGTTTCCCCTCCCTGGTCTCTCGCCCCCCGGGTGCCCCCCCCCCCCCCCCCCCCGCTCTATCCCTTTCGGGGATACCCCTGTGTACCCCTCCATTGCCCCTCTCTCCCCCATTCCTGTCCCCATTTGCTCTCCCACCTTTGATGGGTGATCCCCCCCCTCCCCTGCCTGGCGCCTTCCCCCCTGTTGGGGGTGCGCTGCGGCCCTGCTCTGTTGCGCGCCCCCTTCGCTAGCTTTCCTGCTAGCACGGTGGCTCCCCTCTCGGAGGTTGCTGTCCCGCTTCCCCTCTCCCCTCTCCAGTACTCCCGTTCCCTCGTGCCGGGGCCTGGCCTCCCACCTGGAGCGGGCCCTAGGGCATTGGGCTGTTTTCCGTTCTGGGTGTTCCTGCCAGGGGGGAGGGGGCTGGCTTTGCCTCGCCCCTCCCCCCCCCCCCCGTCGGCATGACGTGTCTCCTTGCCATGGGCCCCTCGTCCCTACTTCCCATGGCGTTTTTCCAGCCCGTGCTCCTCGACGAATCTATTCGCCTCGGCAGGGCTGTAAAGAAATATTCCTTGTGTTGGTATGTGACCCAGAGTTTTGCTGGGTACAGCATACCAAAACGTACTTTGTTCTTATAGAGAGCTGCTTTCGCTCTGTTGAACTCCGCCCGTCTCTTAGCTATGTCCGCTCCAAAATCCTCGTAGATTCGGATGGCGTGCCCGTCCCAATTGCAGGCTCTATTCTCCTTGGCCCAGCGCAGGATTGTCTCCCTATCCCGGTACCGGTGCAGTCTGGCTATAACTGCTCTCGGTTTTTCCCCTTCCTTGGGCTTCGGGCGCAGTGACCGATGAGCTCTGTCCATTTCCGGTGGGGTGGGAAAAGTTTCCCGCCCCACTAAGGAGCCCAGCATCGCAGCCACGAATGTTGTGGGATTTCTACCCTCTATCCCCTCTGGCAGGCCCACTATCTTGATATTTTGCCTTCTCGAGCTGATCTCCTGGTCGTCTACCCTGCCCTTCAGGCTCCCCTGTGTTGCACTCAGTTTCACCATTCCCCTCTCCAGGGATATGACCCGGTCGCTCGCGTCAGTCGCTGCCTTCTCCAGCTCTTTAATGGTTGCCCCCTGGGCTTCCAGTATCTTCCCCTTGGGCTTCCAGTATCTTCCCTTGGGCATCCACTTTCTTTCTCCAATCTGGTCAGAACCTGCTGCACCCCTGACATGGCCCTGGTCACTGCTGCCTGTGCTGCGGCCTCTGCGTCTGCTTTTAACTCTGCCTTGAATGCCTGCAGCTGCTCCCTCACCACCTCGGCAAAGGCTTCCTTCCAATTCACGCCCCCCTCTAACCCCAGGGGAGAGGTTGCCCGCCCGTCCAGCTCTTCTGGATGCGGCGAAGCATCCTTCCCGCCGCTTCGCGTGTTGACTCGTTCGCCCGAGCTGGCTTTCCCTTTGCCCAGTCTACTTCCGGTGCCCCCTTTCTCTTGGCTCCCTTCTGGCACTTTTTTCTCCCCCTTCCCCTTCATCTTTTCTTCTCTCCTTGTTCTTCTTTTTCCCCCTTTTCCGCACCCTATTTTTATTTTATTTATTATTATATATCTATATATGTATATATATATATATATTTTTTTTTTTTAAATTTATTTCCCTACCCCTTTTCTCTTTACCAGTTTTCTTTTGGGAAGAACAGAAATACAAGTCTCTTTTTTCTTTTGTCTTCTTTCCCCACTCAACCAGGAGAGAGAGTCCCTTTGTCTTTGCCACGTGGTGGTCACAGCAGTTTGGGGGGGGGGGGGGGGGGGGGGAGGGGCGAGTGGGCCGGTGGTCGCTGCTGGGGGGGGGGGGGGGTGGGGTGGTCGCTGCTGGGGGGGGGGGGGTGGGGGTGGTCGCTGCTGGGGGTGGGGGGTGGGGGTGGTCGCTGCTGGGGGGGGGGGTGGTCGCTGCTGGTTGGGGGGGGGTCCCCGCTGCTGGCTGGGGGGGGGGGGGGTTGTGTCCCCGCTGCTGGCTGGGGGGGGGGGGGGTTGTGTCCCCGCTGCTGGCTGGGGGGGGGGGGGGGGGTTGTGTCCCCGCTGCTGGCTGGGGGGGGGGGGGGGTTGTGTCCCCGCTGCTGGCTGGGGGGGGGGTCCCGCTGCTGGCTGGGGGGGGGGGGGGTCCCCGCTGCTGGCTGGGGGGGGGGGGGGGGGGGGGGGGAAAGAGAAGAGGGGCCGCCGCACCGCTCCTGGCCCGCGTGGGGGGGGGGGAGAGAAGAGGGGCCGCCGCCGCCGCACCGCTCCTGGCCCGCGTGGGGGGGGGGGGGGGGAGAGAAGAGGGGCCGCCGCCGCCGCCGCACCGCTCCTGGCCCGCGTGGGGGGGGGGAGAGAAGAGGGGCCGCCGCCGCCGCCGCACCGCTCCTGGCCCGCGTGGGGGGGGGGGGGAGGGAGAGGGGATGGACCTGCTGCTGTTGGGCCCCCCTGTCGCCGCTCCGCTGCCGCTCCGGCTCCTCCGCTCCGGCTCCTCCGCTCCCGCTCCGGCTCCTCGGCTCCTCTGCTCCGGCTCCTCCGCTCCCGCTCCTCGGCTCCTCCACTCCGGCTCCTCGGCTCCTCCGCTCCGGCTCCTCCGCTCCGGCTCCTCCGCTCCGGCTCCTCCGCTCCGGCTCCTCGGCTCCTCCGCTCCGGCTCCTCCGCTCCGGCTCCTCGGCTCCCGCTCCGGCTCCTCTGCCGGCGCTCCTCCTCCGCCGTCCGGCCTGTCGGGGGGGGGGGGGGGGGGGGGGGGGGGGTTGTTCTTCTTGTTGTCTACCGCTTGCGGGAGCCCCTCTCCCTGCGACCTCCTCGCTCGCCGCCCGAAGTCAAGTCGACTGTCCTCTTGTATGACTTACTGCCAACTGGTGGGTGTATCAGGCACATGGTAGATCTCTATCACCACCTGCTGGTCAGAGGTCATACTGCTAACTATGTGCATTGATAGACAACTATATACATTGATATGTACATGCATATCACCACAACAGTAACTCCAGGTGTGGTCGAACCAGGACATTGTGTGGTTGAAGCAAGACTTTCTACCCACTTGTATTCTAGTCTCGATATAAAGATCAGCATTCTATTCACTTTTTGATTATTCTCTGTACCTGCTCAAGACATTTTAATGATCTGTGCATTGGACCCCCCCCCCCCCCCCCCAAGTCTCTTGGGCCTCCCCTGTCTCCAGCTTCTCACTATTTAAGGTCCAAAGTAGTTGCCCCCACATTTCCTGACGTTAAAGTCCATTTGCCTTAGGTTTCCTCATTCACTAACCTTGGAGAGAGTGCAGAGGAGATTTACTGGGATCATATCAGAGACAAGGAATTTTGGAGAGGTTGCAGAAACTGGATTATTTTCCTTCGTGCAGGAAAGGTTAGGAGGAGATTCAAGAGAGTTAAAGTCATGAGGGTTTGGATAGGTAAATGAGGAGAAATTGTTCCACTGGCTAGAGAGTCAGTAACCAGAGGGCCACAGATTGAAGAGAATGAACAAATAGCTGAGGTGACATGAGGAAAAAGTTGTTTACGCAGCGGGTTGTCAAGATCTGGAACACGCGGCTTTCTCTCTGGGGGAATAGTGAGGAGATTGCAGAAGGATTCCTCACTGATTATCAGGCTGTTGAGCCATGTCTTGAATGCTGCTTCCAAGGCCAACAAGCCCCTACAGAGCTAATGACGCTCCCACTGAGCGCGAGACTTCTATCACAGCCGCTGATGGAAGATAATTCAGCAGTAATTTCAAAAAGGGATTCTAAAGGAATATATTTGGAAAGGAAGTTAATTTTTGAGCTAAAGGGTTGGACTAATTAAAAGATCTTTAAAAGATCATGATGGGCGTGGTGGCCTCTCCCAATATGCGATGTGATGCTCTGATTTATGTGGTTGCTGATCCTGGGATCTTGCTGTGCACAAACTGACTGCCGTGATTTCCTGCCAAACGGCATTGACTAACTTCAAAGCATTGAATTGGCTGCAACCACTTTGAGACATTGGGGCGCGTTAAAAAGTGGCTATATAAATGCACCTTCTTCTCAATGGTGAGGCGTGGTGCCGAGATAGGTGAAGCCTGGAGGACATTGGGAAGAACATGAACGTTCTCTCATGTGGCCTCTGCTTTTTCCCGTTACAGGAAGTTGCTGAGATAGCGGGATGCGGGAACACGCAATCAGAGCCGCTGCTACACTGCCTGAGGAACAAGACAGAAGAGGAAATGGCCCAAATCACCAATAGCCTGGTGCGTTTCTTTAAAAAAGATACCTTTTGAGTTTGACCATGTGACCTCGAAGGTACTTGGCCAAAGCTTTTCTCATGTAGGATCCCAGTCAGAGCACGTTTTCATTCCCATTTGTCTCTCACCAGGAGATGTTAAGTCAAGGCCCTATCCTATCAGTCTGTTTGAAGGGGATGTTCAAAGACACCATGAATATATTGGAAGAAGAACAAGGGAGTTCTCCCCAGTGACCTAGCCAACACTCATCCCTCAACCACCATCACTAAAGGCAGATTCACTGACTATTTATTTTGCTGATGTTTGTGGGATCGCACTGTGCATGCAGAGTGGACACTGCACTTGCCAGCATTAGGACAATGACTGCATGGGAACATAAAAGGCCATTCAGCCCGTCGAGCCATTCAATTCGATCTTAGCTGACCATCTGCTTCAATGCCACTTCTGATATTATTGGTATCCAGAAAACTATGAATTTTGATCTTGAACCTGCTCAATGGCTGAGCTTCCACAGCCTCTGGGATAGAGAATTCCAAAGATTCCTCACCCTCTGTGTGAAGAAATTCCTCCTCATCCTGGTCCGAAATGGTCTGCCCCATAGTCTGAGGCTGTGTCCCCTGGTTCTAGACTGGCCAGCCCGGGGAAACATTAGCCACATCTACCTTGTCACTCCCTGTAAGAATTTTGTAAGTTTCAATGGGATCATCTCTCATTCTTCAAAACCCCAGTGAATACAGCCCCAGTTTCCTTAATCTCCCCTCATAGGGCAATCCCGCCATCACCGGGATTCCTCTGGTGAATCCTCCATTTCACTCCCTCTGTAGCCAGTAAATCATTCCTTAAATAAGGGAGCAGAACTGTACACAATACTGTACTTTGCAGCACTTTGAGATGTGCTTTAGAAATGTGACAAATATAGGGGCAACATGGCGGCGCAGTGGTTAGCACTGCTGCATCACGGCACCGAGGTCCCAGGTTCGATCCGGCTCTGGGTCACTGTCCCTGTGGAGTGTACACATTCTCCCCGTGTCCACGTGGGTCTCGCCCCACAACCCAAAGATGTGCAGGGTAGGTGGATTGGCCACGCTAAATTGCCGCTTAATTGGAAAGAAAGAATTGGGTACTCTAAATTTATTTTAAGAAAAGAAATGTGACAAATATTGTCTTTGAATGTATTTAAGAATCAGTCTGTAAGGTTGGGGGTGGGGGGGGGGAGAGGATCAACAATCTGAGTGCCACTAACATACATGAAAAACGTTCAGTATTAAAGTTTCTGTTCCCATGATTACTGGAAGTGTAACCATCCGCACCCCTCCTCTCAAACCCTAATGCAATTCAGAATATAGAAAACGCCAGAAACAGTAACTTCATTGTAGTGTTAATGTAAGCCTACTTGTGACAATAATAAAGATTATAATTATGATTATAAATAGGAGCAGGAGCAGGCCATTCAGCCCATCGGGCCTGCACCGCCATTCAATTAGATCATGGATGATCTTCAACCTCAACTCCGTTTACCCACCCACTTCCCATGTCCCTTAATTCTCTGAGACTAAAAATCTGTCTATCCCAACCTTAAATATAATCAACGATAGAAAGTCTACAACCCTCTGGGCTGGAGAATTCCAGAGATTTAGAACCTTTTGAGTGAAGGAATTTCTCCTACTGGTAATAATAGTGTCACAAGTAGGCTTACATTAACACTGCAATGAAGTTACTGTGAAAATAGGGGCTGGTTTAGCACAGCGGGATAAACAGCTGGCTTGTAGAGCAGAACAAGGCCAGCAGCGTGGGTTCAATTCCCCTACTGGCCTCCCCGAACAGGTGCCGGAATGTGGCGACTAGGGGCTTTCACAGTAACTTCATTGAAGCCTACTTGTGACGATAAGCATTTTTCATTTCAAATCCCCTCGTCGCCACATTCCGGCACCTATTCAGGTACACAGAGGGAGAATTCAGAATGTCCAAATTAGCTAACAGCACGTCTTTCGGGACTTGTGGGAGGAAACCGGAGCAACTGGAGGAAACCCACACAGACACAGGGAGAACGTGAGGACTTCGAATAGGCAGTGGCCCAAGCCGGGAATCGAATCTGGCTCCCTGGCGCTGTGAAGCAACAGTGCTAACCACTGTCCTCATCTCTGTTCTAAATGATCGGCTCCTTATCCTGAGATTCCGCCCCCATGTTTGAGATTCCCCGTCACTCCATCAAACCCCTTGACTCTCATTCATTGAAACGTCAGAGTAAATAGACCCAATTTACTCCGTCTCTAATAATGGGACAGCCCCCTCATCCCAATGTCACATACCTTCGCTGTACCGTCTCCAATGCGGGTTCATCCTTTTGTAATAATACAAATAATCACTTATTGTCACAAGTAGGCTTCAATGAAGTTACTGTGAAAAGCCCCTAGTCACCACATTCCGGCACCTGTTCGGGGAGGCTGGTGATGTGTTAGACAGGCTGGGTCTATGTGGATGTTTGATGCAGTGTGGAGAGACAGGCTTCCAACACTTGATGAGATGCAACACGATTTTATTGAACATCTAACTATATTACATGCTTAACTGTGGGTTGACACTATGCTGACTTGACTGGAGACCTGAGGCTAGCCTGACCAGACTAACTAGCTACCACATGGTGTTTGCACTGGCTGCTGCTCACGAGCTCTGACTGTCTCAGAGGCTGGATCCCGAGAGAGCGGGAAAACTGGTGCCCTCTGGCTTTATAGTGGTCGTGTCCTGTCTGGTGATTGGCTGCTGTGTTCTGTGTGCTCACTGGTCATCCTGTGTGTCAATCACTGCCTGTCTGCACTCCATCATATACTGGATGTGTATATAGTTAGTACAGGAATTGAACCCGCGCTGCTGGCCTTGTTCTGCATTACAAGCCAGCTGTTTAGCCCACTGTGCTATTGGTGATGGCTGCAAATATGGAGGCCAGAATTAGAACATAGAACATAGAACATTACAGCGCAGTACAGGCCCTTCGGCCCTCGATGTTGCGCCGACCTGTGAAACCCTCTAAAGCCCATCTACACTATTCCCTTATCGTCCATATGCCTATCCAATGACCGTTTGAATGCGTTTAGTGTTGGCGAGTCCACTACTGTTGCAGGCAGGGCATTCCACGCCCTTACTACTCTCTGAGTAAAGAACCTACCTCTGACATCTGTCCTGTATCTATCTCCCCTCAATTTAAAGCTATGTCCCCTCGTGCTGGACATCACCATCCGAGGGAAAAGGCTCTCACTGTCCACCCTATCTAATCCTCTGATCATCTCTGATCATTATACACAGGTGTAGTCTTACCAAAACCCTGTACAATTGTTACAAGAAAAATAAGGGCCCTTAGTGAATGGGAAATACTCAAAGGTTAAGGGTTCAAATCCCACTCCAAAGGCATGGGTACAAAATCTAATGCAGAACTTGTTGGAAATGCCGCCTTTTGATGTGATATGAAAGTAAGGGCTTCATTTAACCCTCATCAAGTGGACATAATAGATTCTATGGCATAATTTTGAAAAGAGCAGTGAAGCTCTATCCAGCGTGCTGTTTGTGGGATCTTGCTATGTCAAACTGGCTGCCGCAGTTCCAACATTACGACAGTGACTTCACTTCACAAAGTACGTCACTGGCTGGAAAGGACTTTGGGATGTGCCGAGGTTGTGAAAATGACATTTCTGGCTGTCTTAACGACATTCTCCTCCCATTGGTTATTGTTTCAGAACGCACTCTACCAGTTAATTCCTGCTCTTATTGTTGATGAACACATCCTTCCTGATGATCCGCGTAGCATGTTCCAGAACGGAATGTTCCAGAATATCCCGTACCTGATAGGTGTGACCACGGAGGAGGGAGTACAGAGTCTTGTGCACCCAGAGGTAACATCAATCTGTCCATTAATGGATGTGAAAGATTGGGCAACTAGCTCATTGGTGTTCTGCTTGAGTCTTACCCCCTCGCCCCACACGCATCCACGGTTGTAACATCATCGCTCTGCAAAAAGCCTCCTTCCTGCCTCTGACACCTCGACACTCCACTGTTCCAACATCCTCAAAAGCAAAATACTGCAGGTGCTGGAAACAAAAACTCAGCAGATCAGGCAGTGTCTGTGGAGGGAGAGAGTCAATCTTTCAGTTGTGTCCTCCAGATAACAGGGAGTCAGTGGGACTCGGAGATGGGCCAAATGAAGGTGAAATGAAATGAAATGAAAATCGCTTATTGTCACGAGTAGGCTTCAATGAAGTTACTGTGAAAAGCCCCTAGTCGCCACATTCCGGCGCCTGTTCGGGGTGAGAGATTGGTGGAAATTTGAAGCAAACACTCTCCAGGTTGGGTGGGAACAGGGAATGACATTGATCGGGTGATTGATTTCGGAGGAGATGGTGGTGGAGTGGTATTGTCACTCGGCTAAAAACTTTGATGCTTAATCTTCTGGGGAGATGGGCCCAAGTCCTACAATGGCAGCCATTAGAGTGAAACTTCAATTAATTACCAAAATAATCCTGGAATTGAAAGCAAATCTTCGTAATGGTGACTATGAAATTATTGTGATAAACGTTTCAGACACCAAAAGGTATCTTTGAAGTGTGGAAAGGAAACACATTCATTCGCACAGTACATCCAATGGAGTGTCATGTAGAAACACAGCAAACTCCCACAAACTTGATTAACAAGGGGGTGAAAGGTTATTGGAAGGTCAGCAGGAAGAGAGGGTTCAGGTTACAATCAGATTAGCCATGATTGTATTGAATGACAGGGCAGGCTCGATGGGCCGAGTGGTCTACTCCAGCTCTAACTGCGTATCTTTGTAAAGAGCAATGCCGCAATGATCGGTACGTTGGTTATTGGGAGAAATATTGCCCAGGGTACCCCCACCCTTCCTCAAAATAATGTGAAGGGATCTCTTACTTTCATGTGAGAGGGAGATGAGCCTCCATTTTAATGTCTCATAAGACTGAGGGCTCCTCTGACAGTGCAGCACTCCCTCAGTACTGACCCTCTGACAGTGCAGCACTCCCTCAGTACTGACCCTCTGACAGTGCAGCTCTCCCTCAGTACTGACCCTCTGACAGTGCGGCACTCCCTCAGTACTGACCCTCTGACAGTGCGGCACTCCCTCAGTGCTAACCCTCTGACAGTGCAGCACTCCCTCAGTACTGACCCTCTGACAGTGCGGCACTCCCTCAGTACTGACCCTCTGACAGTGCAGCACTCCCTCAGTACTGACCCTCTGACAGTGCAGCACTCTCTCAGTACTGACCCTCTGACAGTGCAGCACTCCCTCAGTACTGACCCTCTGACAGTGCAGCACTCCCTCAGTACTGACCCTCTGACAGTGCAGCACTCCCTCAGTACTGACCCCTGACAGTGCGGCACTCCCTCAGTACTGACCCTCTGACAGTGTGGCGCTCCCTCAGTACTGACCCTCTGACAGTGCAGCACTCCCTCAATACTGACCCTCTGACAGTGCAGCACTCTCTCAGTACTGACCCTCTGACAGTGCAGCACTACCTCAGAATTGACCCTCTAACAGTGCAGCACTACCTCAGTACTGACCCTCTGACAGTGCAGCACACCCTCAGTACTGACCCTCTGACAGTGCAGCACTCCCTCAGTACTGACCTTCTGACAGTTCAGCACTCCCTCAGCACTGACCCTCTGACAGTGTGGCACTCCCTCAGCACTTACCCTCTGACAGTGCAGCACTCCCTCAGTACTGACCCTCTGACAGTGCAGCACTCCCTCAGTACTGACCATCTGACAGTGTCGCACTCCCTCAGTACTGACCCAATGACAGTGCAGCACTCCCTCAGTACTGACCATCTGACAGTGCAGCACTCCCTCAGTACTGACCCAATGACAGTGCAGCACTCCCTCTGTACTGACCCTCTGACAGTACTGACTCTAACAGTGCAGCACTCCCTCAGTACTAGCCCTCTGACAGTGCGGCACTCCCTCAGTACTGACCCTCTGACAGTGCAGCACTCCCTCAGTACTGACCCTCTGACTGTGCAGCACTCCCTCAGTACTGACCCTCTGACAGTGCAGCACTCCCACAGTACTGACCCTCTGACAGTGCAGCACTCCCTCAGTACAGACTCTCTGACAGTGCAGCACTCACTCAGTACTGACCCTCTGACAGTGCAGCACTCCCTCAGTACTGACCCTCTGACAGTGCAGCACTCCCTCAGTACTGACCCTCTTACAGTGCAGCACTCCCTCAGTACTCACCCTCTGACAGTGCAGCGCTCCCTCAGTACTGACCCTCTGACAGTGCGGCACTCTCTCAGTACTGACCCTCTGACAGTGCAGCACTCCCTCAGTACTGACCCTCTGACTGTGCAGCACTCCGTCAGTACTGACCCTCTGACAGTGCAGCACTCCCTCAGTACTGACCCTCTGACAGTGCAGCACTCCCTCAGTACTGACCCTCTGACAGTGCAGCACTCCCTCAGTACTGACCTCTGACAGTGCAGCACTCCCTCAGTACAGACTCTCTGACAGTGCAGCACTCCCTCAGTACTGACCCTCTGACAGTGCGGCACTCCCTCAGTACTGACCCTCTGACAGTGCAGCACTCCCTCAGTACTGACCCTCTGACAGTGCAGCCCTCCCTCAGTACTGACCCTCTGACAGTGCAGCGCTCCCTCAGTACTGACCCTCTGACAGTGCGGCACTCTCTCAGTACTGACCCTCTGACAGTGCGCCGCTCCCTCAGTACTGACCCTCTGACAGTGCGGCACTCCCTCAGTACTGACCCTCTGACAGTGCAGCACTCCCTCAGTACGGACCCTCTGACAGTGCAGCACTCCCTCAGTACTGACCCTCTGATAGTGCGGCACTCCCTCAGTACTGACCCTCTGACAATGCAGCACTCCCTCAGTACTGACCCTCTGACAGTGCGGCACTCCCTCAGTACTGACCCTCTGACAATGCAGCACTCCCTCAGTACTGACCCCTGACAGTGCGGCACTCCCTCAGGACTGACCCTCTGACAGTGCAGCACTCCCTCAGTACAGACTCTCTGACAGTGCAGCACTCCCTCAGTACTGACCCTCTGACAGTGCAGCACTCCCTCAGTACTGACCGCGCTGACAGTGCAGCACTCCCTCAGTACTGACCCTCTGACAGTGCGGCACTCCCTCAGTACTGACCCTCTGACAGTGCAGCACTCTCTCAGGACTGACCCTCTGACTGTGCAGCACTCTCTCAGTACTGACCCTCTGACAGTGCAGCACTCCCTCAGTACAGACTCTCTGACAGTTCAGCACTCCCTCAGCACTGACCTCTGACAGTGCAGCACTCCCTCAGTACTGACCCTCTGACAGTGCAGCACTCCCTCAGTACTGACCCAATGACAGTGCAGCACTCCCTCAGTACTGACCCAATGACAGTGCAGCACTCCCTCTGTACGACCCTCTGACAGTACTGACTCTAACAGTGCAGCACTCCCTCATACTAGCCCTCTGACAGTGCGGCACTCCCTCAGTACTGACCCTCTGACAGTGCAGCACTTCCTCAGTACTGACCCTCTGACTGTGCAGCACTCCCTCAGTACTGACCCTCTGACAGTGCAGCACTCCCTCAGTACTGACCCTCTGACAGTGCAGCACTCCCTCAGTACAGACTCTCTGACAGTGCAGCACTCACTCAGTACTGACCCTCTGACAGTGCAGCACTCCCTAGTACTGACCCTCTGACAGTGCAGCACTCCCTCAGTACTGACCCTCTTACAGTGCAGCACTCCCTCAGTACTGACCCTCTGACAGTGCAGCACTCCCTCAGTACTGACCCTCTGACAGTGCGGCACTCCCTCAGTACTGACCCTCTGACAGTGCAGCACTCCCTCAGTACTGACCCTCTGACAGTGCAGCACTCCCTCAGTACTGACCCTCTGACAGTGCAGCACTCCCTCAGTACTGACCTCTGACAGTGCAGCACTCCCTCAGTACTGACCCTCTGACAGTGCAGCACTCCCTCAGTACAGACTCTCTGACAGTGCAGCACTCCCTCAGTACTGACCCTCTGACAGTGCGGCACTCCCTCAGTACTGACCCTCTGACAGTGCAGCACTCCCTCAGTACTGACCCTCTGACAGTGCAGCCCTCCTCAGTACTGACCCTCTGACAGTGCAGCGCTCCCTCAGTACTGACCCTCTGACAGTGCGGCACTCTCTCAGTACTGACCCTCTGACAGTGCAGCACTCCCTCAGTACTGACCCTCTGACAGTGCAGCACTCCCTCAGTACTGACCCTCTGACAGTGCAGCACTCCCAGTACAGACTCTCTGACAGTGCAGCACTCCCTCAGTACTGACCCTCTGACAGTGCAGCACTCCCTCAGTACTGACCCGCTGACAGTGCAGCACTCCCTCAGTACTGACCCTCTGACAGTGCGGCACTCCCTCAGTACTGACCCTCTGACAGTGCAGCACTCTCTCAGGACGACCCTCTGACTGTGCAGCACTCTCTCAGTACTGACCCTCTGACAGTGCAGCACTCCCTCAGTACTGACCCTCTGACAGTGCAGCACTCCCTCAGTACTGACCCTCTGACAGTGCAGCACTCCCTCAGTACAGAATCTCTGACAGTTCAGCACTCCCTCAGCACTGACCCTCTGACAGTGCCAGCACTCCCTCAGTACTGACCCTCTGACAGTGCAGCACTCCCTCAGTACTGACCCAATGACAGTGCAGCACTCCCTCAGTACGACCCAATGACAGTGCAGCACTCCCTCTGTACTGACCCTCTGACAGTACTGACTATAACAGTGCAGCCACTCCATCAGTACTAGCCCTCTGACAGTGCGGCACTCCCTCAGTACTGACCCTCTGACAGTGCAGCACTTCCTCAGTACTGACCCTTGACTGCTGCAGCATCCCTCAGTACTGACCCTCTGACAGTGCAGCACTCCCTCAGTACTGACCCTATGACAGTGCAGCACTCTCTCAGTACAGACTCTCTGACAGTGCAGCACTCACTCAGTACTGACCCTCTGACAGTGCAGCACTCCCTCAGTACTGACCCTCTGACAGTGCAGCACTCCCTCAGTACTGACCCTCTTACAGTGCAGCACTCCCTCAGTACTGACCCTCTGACAGTGCAGCGCTCCCTCAGTACTGACCCTCTGACAGTGCGGCACTCCCTCAGTACTGACCCTCTCACTGTGCAGCACTCCCTCAGTACTGACCCTCTGACAGTGCAGCACTCCCTCAGTACTGACCCTCTGACAGTGCAGCACTCCCTCAGTACTGACCCTCTGACAGTGCAGCACTCCCTCAGTACTGACCCTCTGACAGTGCAGCACTCCCTCAGTACAGACTCTCTGACAGTGCAGCACTCCCTCAGTACTGACCCTCTGACAGTGCGGCACTCCCTCAGTACTGACCCCTCTGACAGTGCAGCACTCCCTCAGTAC
Organism: Scyliorhinus canicula; assembly: GCF_902713615.1. Classification (NCBI taxonomy): domain Eukaryota; kingdom Metazoa; phylum Chordata; class Chondrichthyes; order Carcharhiniformes; family Scyliorhinidae; genus Scyliorhinus; species Scyliorhinus canicula. The sequence goes on along the minus strand of NC_052154.1, from coordinate 4,138,563 downwards.
TGACCCTCTGACAGTGCAGCCCTCCCTCAGTACTGACCCTCTGACAGTGCAGCGCTCCCTCAGTACTGACCCTCTGACAGTGCGGCACTCCCTCAGTACTGACCCTCTGACTGTGCAGCATCCCTCAGTACTGACCCTCTGACAGTGCAGCACTCCCTCAGTACTGACCCTCTGACAGTGCAGCACTCCCTCAGTACTGACCCTCTGACAGTGCAGCACTCCCTCAGTACTGACCCTCTGACAGTGCAGCACTCCCTCAGTACAGACTCTCTGACAGTGCAGCACTCCCTCAGTACTGACCCTCTGACAGTGCGGCACTCCCTCAGTACTGACCCTCTGACAGTGCAGCACTCCCTCAGTACTGACCCTCTGACAGTGCAGCCCTCCCTCAGTACTGACCCTCTGACAGTGCAGCGCTCCCTCAGTACTGACCCTCTGACAGTGCGGCACTCTCTCAGTACTGACCCTCTGACAGTGCAGCACTCCCTCAGTACTGACCCTCTGACAGTGCAGCACTCCCTCAGTACTGACCCTCTGACAGTGCAGCACTCCCCTCAGTACAGACTCTCTGACAGTGCAGCACTCCCTCAGTACTGACCCTCTGACAGTGCAGCACTCCCTCAGTACTGACCCGCTGACAGTGCAGCACTCCCTCAGTACTGACCCTCTGACAGTGCGGCACTCCCTCAGTACTGACCCTCTGACAGTGCAGCACTCTCTCAGGACTGACCCTCTGACTGTGCAGCACTCTCTCAGTACTGACCCTCTGACAGTGCAGCACTCCCTCAGTACTGACCCTCTGACAGTGCAGCACTCCCTCAGTACTGACCCTCTGACAGTGCAGCACTCCCTCAGTACAGACTCTCTGACAGTTCAGCACTCCCTCAGCACTGACCCTCTGACAGTGCAGCACTCCCTCAGTACTGACCCTCTGACAGTGCAGCACTCCCTCAGTACTGACCCAATGACAGTGCAGCACTCCCTCAGTACTGACCCAATGACAGTGCAGCACTCCCTCTGTACTGACCCTCTGACAGTACTGACTCTAACAGTGCAGCACTCCCTCAGTACTAGCCCTCTGACAGTGCGGCACTCCCTCAGTACTGACCCTCTGACAGTGCAGCACTTCCTCAGTACTGACCCTCTGACTGTGCAGCACTCCCTCAGTACTGACCCTCTGACAGTGCAGCACTCCCTCAGTACTGACCCTCTGACAGTGCAGCACTCTCTCAGTACAGACTCTCTGACAGTGCAGCACTCACTCAGTACTGACCCTCTGACAGTGCAGCACTCCCTCAGTACTGACCCTCTGACAGTGCAGCACTCCCTCAGTACTGACCCTCTTACAGTGCAGCACTCCCTCAGTACTGACCCTCTGACAGTGCAGCGCTCCCTCAGTACTGACCCTCTGACAGTGCGGCACTCCCTCAGTACTGACCCTCTGACTGTGCAGCACTCCCTCAGTACTGACCCTCTGACAGTGCAGCACTCCCTCAGTACTGACCCTCTGACAGTGCAGCACTCCCTCAGTACTGACCCTCTGACAGTGCAGCACTCCCTCAGTACTGACCCTCTGACAGTGCAGCACTCCCTCAGTACAGACTCTCTGACAGTGCAGCACTCCCTCAGTACTGACCCTCTGACAGTGCGGCACTCCCTCAGTACTGACCCTCTGACAGTGCAGCACTCCCTCAGTACTGACCCTCTGACAGTGCAGCCCTCCCTCAGTACTGACCCTCTGACAGTGCAGCGCTCCCTCAGTACTGACCCTCTGACAGTGCGGCACTCTCTCAGTACTGACCCTCTGACAGTGCGCCGCTCCCTCAGTACTGACCCTCTGACAGTGCTGCACTCCCTCAGTACTGACCCTCTGACAGTGCAGCACTCCCTCAGTACGGACCCTCGGACAGTGCAGCACTCCCTCAGTACTGACCCTCTGATAGTGCGGCACTCCCTCAGTACTGACCCTCTGACAATGCAGCACTCCCTCAGTACTGACCCTCTGACAGTGCGGCACTCCCTCAGTACTGACCCTCTGACAGTGCAGCACTCCCTCAGTACAGACTCTCTGACAGTGCAGCACTCCCTCAGTGCTGACCCTCTGATAGTGCGGCACTCCCTCAGTACTGACCCTCTGACAATGCAGCACTCCCTCAGTACTGACCCTCTGACAGTGCGGCACTCCCTCAGTACTGACCCTCTGACAATGCAGCACTCCCTCAGTACTGACCCTCTGACAGTGCGGCACTCCCTCAGTACTGACCCTCTGACAGTGCAGCACTCCCTCAGTACAGACTCTCTGACAGTGCAGCACTCCCTCAGTACTGACCCTCTGACAGTGCAGCACTCCCTCAGTACTGACCCTCTGACAGTGCAGCACTCCCTCAGTACTGACCCTCTGACAGTGCGGCACTCCCTCAGTACTGACCCTCTGACAGTGCAGCACTCTCTCAGTACTGACCCTCTGACTGTGCAGCACTCTCTCAGTACTGACCCTCTGACAGTGCAGCACTCCCTCAGTACTGACCCTCTGACAGTGCAGCACTCCCTCAGTACTGACCCTCTGACAGTGCAGCACTCCCTCAGTACAGACTCTCTGACAGTTCAGCACTCCCTCAGCACTGACCCTCTGACAGTGCAGCACTCCCTCAGTACTGACCCTCTGACAGTGCAGCACTCCCTCAGTACTGACCCTCTGACAGTGCAGCACTCCCTCAGTACTGACCCTCTGACAGTGCGGCGCTCCCTCAGTACTGACCCTCTGACAGTGCGGCACCCTCTCAGTACTGACCCTCTGACAGTGCGGCGCTCCCTCAGTACTGACCCTCTGACAGTGCGGCACTCCCTCAGTACTGACCCTCTGACAGTGCAGCACTCCCTCAGTATGGACCCTCTGACAGTGCAGCACTCCCTCAGTACTCACCCTCTGACTGTGCAGCACTCCCTCAGTACTGACCCTCTGACAGTGCGGCACTCCCTCAGTACTGACCCTCTGACAGTGCAGCACTCCCTCAGTACTGACCCTCTGACAGTGCGGCACTCCCTCAGTACTGACCCTCTGACAGTGCAGCACTCCCTCAGTACTGACCCTCTGACAGTGCAGCACTCCCTCAGTACGGACCCTCTGACAGTGCAGCGCTCCCTCAGTACTGACCCTCTGACAGTGCGGCACTCTCTCAGTACTGACCCTCTGACAGTGCGGCGCTCCCTCAGTACTGACCCTCTGACAGTGCGGCACTCCCTCAGTACTGACCCTCCTGACAGTGCAGCACTCCCTCAGTACGGACCCTCTGACAGTGCAGCACTCCCTCAGTACTGACCCTCTGACTGTGCAGCACTCCCTCAGTACTGACCCTCTGACAGTGCGGCACTCCCTCAGTACTGACCCTCTGACAGTGCAGCACTCCCTCAGTACTGACCCTCTGACAGTGCGGCACTCCCTCAGTACTGACCCTCTGACAGTGCAGCACTCCCTCAGTACTGACCCTCTGACAGTGCAGCACTCCCTCAGTACTGACTCTCTGACAGTGCAGCACTCCCACAGTACTGACCCACTGACAGTGCGGCACTCCCTCAGTACTGACCCACTGACAGTGCAGCACTCCAGCAGTACAGCGTTGCAGTGTCAAATTAGATTGTTGTGCTCAAGTTTTTAAAATTGGACAATAAAAGTTTAAATGTTTATGATTACTGTCTGTTTCTTCACAGAAAATCTTTCCACCAAACTGGGAAACAGGAATAACCATTGAGCAAATTAAGGAGAAAATTAACACATTTCTCACCCCAATAGTAAGTGGATTTTCCTGACTGTCACACAGAGACTTGACAGTGTGTTTCTCAATGAAGCGGTTGGAACTCTGTCCTGCCATCGCAATCTGATTGCTTCATCATCGTGTTAGCTCTGATGAATAACTGCTCAATATCTGTCCAAGACTTCTGAGTAAAGGGTTAACTGAGTAGGTCAGAAGATAAAGTAAGCCAAGAGGTTCATGTTTGGTTTTCAGAGCACTGATAGGAGAAGGGGAGATTGAGGAAGGCCCTTCCTGACCTGCCTGGAACCAGTTCTTTTCTCCCGCCCAGGATCAATCCTTGCCTCCTTCTAGTTCTCCTCTACACTGCAGCTCAGAGCCATGATCCAAAAGCACCGTTAGTTTCAGATGAACATTGACAACACCCAGCTCTACCTCACCACCACCTCCCTCAACCCCCCTCCATTGTCTTTTCAATTTCAGGCTTGTTGTGTTATGCTTCTTCACATAGCATAAGCTGCTTCCTTGATGTATGCTCTGACAAAGGAAGGTTCAGACTTGGAGATAGGTTTAACACATTTATTGAACAATTTTCCTCCTTGAGTTCGACTCTCCTGCTGAACTTACTATAGTAACTCAGTCTAACTAACCAGTCTGCTCTATGCCATGCGGTGGGTTTGATGCTTTCAATCTGCCCCGTCCTTCTCTCTGAGTGTCGCCTGTGGAAAGAGAAAGAGCATGTGTGCCCTGTCCTTTTATATGGGTTGCCCCCTTGTGGTAATATCACCTCTGGGTGTCTTGACTGCCCATTGATCGTGTCCTATCTTACTGACCTATTGGTTGAATGTCTGTGTGTCATGATATCTCTGGTGCTCCCTCTAGTGTTTATTTAGTGCTAGTGTATCTACATTAACCCCTTGTGTATTTACAGTGATGCATATCACCACAACGCTCCTCCAGTCTTACCTCCAGTACTGAATGAGCAGAAATTACCTCCAATTTAAATATTGGGAAGACTGAAACCATTGCCTGGTCCTCTCCACAAATCCCTGCTCCCTCAGCACAGACTCTATCCCTGTCACAGACACTGCCCAAGATTGAATCATACTGTGCACAACCTTCATGCCATATCTGGCCCGAGGTGAACTTTCAACCACATATTTCTGCCCTAAGTAAGACCTCGTAGCATCACCCATCTCCACCCCACCCTCGGTTCTTCTGCTGTCGAAACCTTCATCCATGCCTCCGTCAACTCTAGACTCGACTATTCCAGCGCACGCCTAGCTTGGTTCCTACATTCTACCCTCTGTAAACTTTTTTTTTCAAATTTAGAGTGCCCAATTCATTTTTTCCCATTAAGGGGCAATTTAGCGTGGCCAATCCACCTACCCTGCGCATCTTTGGGTTGTGGGGGACGAAACCCACGCAGACACGGGGAGAATGTGCAAACTCCTGGGGCTGGGATCGAACCCTCCGTAAACGTGAAGTCATCCAAATGTCTGCTGCCTGTTGTTCTAACACCTGCCAAATGCCCCAGTGCTCGCTGACCTACGCCGGCTCCTGGTTCAACAACACCTCCATTTTGAAACTTCTATTCTTCTCTTCAGAGAGCCTCCTTGGCCTATCCCCTTCCTATCTCTGTAATCTCCACCAGCCCCATAATAGCCCTGTGCCCAGCTCAGTCAGCATTGCTCCCACCCATTGAGTCAGAAGGTCACGGCCAAAAGGTTCAAAGATACGTACAGGGTCAAAGGTCACGGCTACAAGTTGCAAGGTCAGGAGTACAGCATCCAAGGTGCCGCCCCAAGTTCATATCTGTCCTGGATGCAGCTGATACACTCTGTATATTCTTCTCTCAATAAACTGTGTTGTGGGACACAGAGTAATTTACCTTTCTGATTAGTTTGGTGAGGAAAATCAAGACCTGATTTTTGACGAATACTTTAAGGATGCTCACGACCCTGACATGCTGAAAGAACGTTACATCGACATGTTTGGTGATGTTTATATAACTCAGCCTACCCTGAGAGCGGCCCAGTACTACAAAGGTGAGCATGAAGTGTGTGGTTCTGTTAGCGTGAGGAAATAATGAGGCTGCAATTAACATCAATGCAGAGAATACAAGAGCTTAATCGTTCTTTTATATTTAAATGGTTTACCTGGACCAAGAAGGCTGTCCAATGAGAGAGAATAATTAGCCATAGTCCACAATACGCTGGAGGCAGCTGTCTCCATCAGAGAGATCATTATTTATATAGCTTGGATTTGGATTTATTGTCACGTGCACCGAGGTACAGGGAAAAGTATCGCTCTGCGTACAATTCAGGCAGTTTGTTCCAGATATGAAAAGACACAGGACATACGATAGATACTCAATGTAAATACATAGACATCGGGTGAAGCATACGGAGTGTAGTACTACTCAGTAGAGAAGATGTGTGGAGAGATCAGTTCAGCCCATAAGAGGGTCATTTAGGAGTCTGGTAACCGCGGGCAAGAAGCTGTTTTTCAATCTGTTCGTGCGCGTTCTCAGACTTCTGTATCTCCTGCCCAACAGAAGAATTTGGAAGAGAGAATAACCCAGGTGGGAGCAGTCTTTGATTATGCTGCCCGCTTTCCCCAGGCAGCGGGAGGTGTAGACAGAGTCAATGGATGTCTTCAGGGCAACACTCCACAAGTCTGGGGCGTAGAGAGAAGAAAGGTCTTCATGAACTACTACAATGGGTGTCATTGGGAAGCGGTTTGGATCCATTGGGATTGTGTACAATGTATGTGAATGGAAAGGGGTTTGGGTCCATTGGGATTGTGTACAATGGGTGTGAATGGATAGGGGTTTGGGTCCATTGGGATTGTGTACAATGGACGTGAATGGATAGGTATTTGGGTCCAACGGGATTCTACACAATGGGTGTGAATGGAAAGGGGTTTGGGTCCAACGGGATTCTACACAATGGGTGTGAATGGAAAGGGGCTTGGGTCCAACGGGATTCTACACAATGGGTGTGAATGGAAAGGGGCTTGGGTCCAACGGGATTCTACACAATGGGTGTGAATGGAAAGGGGTTTGGGTCCAACGGGATTCTACACAATGGGTGTGAATGGAAAGGGGCTTGGGTCCAACGGGATTCTACACAATGGGTGTGAATGGAAAGGGGTTTGGGTCCAACGGGATTCTACACAATGGGTGTGAATGGAAAGGGGTTTGGGTCCAACGGGATTCGACACAATGGGTGTGAATAGATAGGGGTTTGGGTCCAACGGGATTCTACACAATGGGTGTGAATGGAAAGGGGTTTGGGTCCAACAGGATTCTACACAATGGGTGTGAATGGAAAGGGGCTTGGGTCCATTTGGATTGTGTACAATGGATTTGAATGGAAAGGGGTTTGGTCCAATGGGATTGGAGGACCGAAGGGCCTGTTCCTGTGCTGTATTGTTCTTTGTTCTTGGAAGTGAATGGGAAAGGCTTTGGATTAATAGAATCACAGGTTGGGGCTGGTGTTTTGTGAATGGATATCTGCTCTAGTTTCACTAACTCTGGTGTTCTGTTTGCAGACGCTGGGAACCCTGTGTTTTTATATGAATTCCAGCACCGTGCCAGCTTCTATGATGCAAGAATACCGCAATTCAAGAGGGCTCCTCATGGGGCTGAGCTGTCCTTTGTCTTTGGAGGATCCTTCATCCCGGCCTTTGAAGTAATATTGGGTAAGGAGCTTAAAATCTCCATAAACCTTTACCCAGCTGTAGTTAAGTGGGGGTATAACAGTTTAGTTGTTACAATAGCAGAATGGTGACCCAGAACTTCTGAGACATGTAAACTTGGAAATGAAAATCAATGAAGTTGGTTAATCATTTGCTTATACCAGGAAAAAGTAACCATCGAACTTTGCTGTTGCTGTAAAATTCCAACTATTTTTAAAATATTTTTTTATCAGAGCTTTTCCATTTTTACAAATAACGCAACAAACCCTCAAAACTGGTACAACACAGCATAAATTCTCCTGTGTACATGGGCGCAGAGAAATACAGAAGAACACCAACACATCGGTTCAGCTTAATCATTAAACTTGGTGCTTCTGTTAATACACGGAAAAACAGTGGACAGATGGGGGAGAAGAGGGTAAAGTCATGAAAACATGGGAAAGATGGTGCACACCTTCATGTGTAATGGTTGCTCAAACAGCCAAAATGAAATATAGGATAAGATTTTCGCCCCCGTTCTGATAGGCACCAAACCATATCTCCCCCTACTCCAATTATACCAGAGGCAGCATGTCCTCCACAGGAGAGCAAAGAGTGACACAAATACAGGATCCCTTATCGGGATCTAACTCCACATTACAAGACTTATCTCCAAAGCAAAGAAAGGAAAACCCAGGAAAAAGGAAACGACAGGATATCGCCTTCGGTACAAGACCTGGCTTGGCAGTGTACATTCTAATATACAGGAGCCTGGAAGCCCAGGATTCTCACACCACGCCAAGACTCTCTGTACAACAAAGCTCACTCCTCTCCAGCCTGATCAGAGGCACCACTCCGGCCCCTCCACCCGAAAAATTAAACAATTCTCCAGCAGGGAATCGTCAAAGAAAAGGAGTCATCATGACTCCCATTAATGGAGTATCTTGGGAAGGGATAAGACCCTTTTCCCCTTGGGCAGGATAAGGGAAACCCTGTAGAATTAAATATAACAAATCAGAGCCTGTATCAGCTACTGTCCCACCCAGATAAAGGAAACCCCAAAGAGAGAGGAACACCAGGTTGGTTAATACACGTCAGACATGGTCAATCAATGTCCACTTTCACAAAAAGGATACCAGGAACTGAACAGCATAATCGCCTAAGAAACTGCATATGCACGTAACATACACGCACGCACACACACACGCACATGCACACGCACACACACGCACGCACACATGCATGCACACGCACACACGCACATGCACACACATTCACACCCAACCAGGGAAGCCAGGCCTGAAGGACAGTGTGGAAGTCCTTTATATAAGGTGACTTGGGTGAGGGTGACCTACTTCTCCATCCAGCCTAACCTCCGACTGAAGAAGGGCTTTAACACGGCTGAATTGAAGCACTCACTCACACTCGGCGGGGTGGGGCAACAAGATACTCCATTCCCAGGGGAACCAAAACTCGAGAAAGAGAGCAGTCCAGAAGCCTTCAAAAGGGGGCATCAGGGGGATGAAGGTGGCCAACGCCATCGCCCAACATGCCCACCAGCTGACCCAGATAAACAGTTACTACTGCTCTAACCTCCTGAATCGAACTGTACTGAGATCAACAACACACGAGAATAGGGGCTCAAGGATTCATTACTTTTATACATTGAACAAAGCAACTCTAACATGAGGCACCCCAGAGGCATCACTTGCCATCAACAAGATTCAACCCATTTGAAACATGACATTAATATTTCTCATGGGGGTTTTCCTCACCAAAGGCCGTATCAACACCTCCACCCACCACCCTGCTGTAACACCTACTCTTCTTATAAATAAAGCGAAGGGTACAAAAAATATGTACTCCCTCAGTTTAAAAGCAAGGATTAAAGCACATTAAATAAAAAAAGCTACATAAATACTGCACAACCCTCATGCCATACAACCAATGCAGCTGGATTTTCGCAGAATAACAGCTGACAAACGCCCATGTGCTCGGAACCGTGTCAGGATGAAAGGCAATAACACAAAATCAGGGATATAATCAGAAGGGAACAAAGTTCAGGATTAATGATGAACGGCATCTACGGACCATCTACAGAGATTGGAAAGGCCAAAACCACGACAGCATCTTCGAGCAACATCCAGGATCCATCCAGAGTTTCACCAAAGCCCCTACACTTCTGCTATGTCATTGTCGCGAATCCCTGATGAACAGAAGCCTAGGTCTGGTGGGTGTGAAAGACCGACCCACCGCTTCCGGACGCTTCCAATCCTTCTCAACAAACATCGAGATGAAGACAACATGCAACCAGTGGTTGGAGTCCGCGGCCGACCCCAGACCCCGAAGACCAGTCACACTGTGCTCCATCGAACTCTATAAATGTCCAACGTTCAAACTGAGATTGTGAAACTGCGGCAACCAGTTCTCGGGAGATGGGGCGCACACATACCCCTTGTCCTGCTCCATGTCCCCGAATCAACCAGGATGTCCGACATACCATGCAGCAAGATTTCCAAAGACTGGAAGTGAGCCCCAGCCGAGGAAACAGTCATCGCCCCGGCCTGGGGAAGACGGTGTATCTCCTCTCCTCCAAAGCGTCCAGCATTCGATCGAGCTCACAGGATGTGGGCATCGCTGGCTAGGACAGCAATTATTGTCCATCCCTAATTGCCCTTGTGAAGGTGGTGGTGAGCTGCCTTCTTGAACCGCTGCAGTCTCTGAGTTGTAGATACACCCACTGTGCTGTTAGGGAGGGAGCTCCAGGATGTTGCCCCGGCGACAGTGAAGGAACGGCCGATATATTTCCAAGTTGGGATGCTGAGTGACTTGGAGGTGGTGTTCCCAGGTATCTATCTGCTGCTCTTATCCTTCCAGGTGGTAGAAATGGCAGAGTTATTGCTGAGAAAAGACACATGTTGTTGAAGCTTTTCATCTTGAACTCATCCGGACAAACACAAGAATGCCAAATTTCAAACAATCACAACGCTTTACACCGATTGGCTGAAGTGTTGCCATGAAGAAAGCATTGAGTGCCTATCGGCTCCTCAAGCTCCCAGGTAAGTCAAAAAAAGTGTAGATAGATAGAACATACAGTGCAGAAGGAGGCCATTTGGCCCATCAAGTCTGCACTGACCCACATTAAGCCCTCACTTCCACCCTATCCCCACAACCCAACAACCCCTCCTAACCCTTTTGGACACTAAGGGGCAATTTAGTGTGGCCAATCCACCTAATCTGCACATCTTTGGACTGTGGGAGGAAACCCAGGCAGACACGGGGAGAACCTGCAGACTCCGCACAGACAGTGACCCAGCGGGGAATCGAACCTGGCGCTGTGAAGCCACAGTGCTAGCCACTTATGCTACCCTGCTACCATGTGTAAGGCTTGAACATATTCTCTGTCCCCAGGGAAGAGGTCAGGGAGCTGAGTCACATTATGGCTGATTATCTAGAATAGTTGTTGGTGTAGCTATTACCACAGCGTGTGTGCAGTGTTATCATTCATTAAACCAGATTAGCGATGAAGCTGGTGATGATGTGACTTTATTAAACAGGCAACATGACTGAAGAGGAAAAGAACCTGAGCAAAGCAGTGATGTCGTACTGGGCTACGTTTGCATGGAATGGGTAAGATTTCAATTCATTCAAACCTCTTCATGGCATTTTATTCCAGGCAGTTTATCAAGGCACCTTGATACCAAAATGGGAAATCACCACCAATATGGATCGAGGGCTTTGAATTTACGATCATTGACCGAACTGAAAAGCCTGCATTTATATAGCGCCTCTCATGACTTTTAACATGTTGCACAGCCATTCATAGCGTGAAAGCAGTCATCGTTGTCATGGTTTCCAAGTAGAACATCAACAAAAGGTCGAATACTTATTCCCCAATCTAATACTTCTAGTGGAAATACTTTTTTTTTTAATGTTTTTCCTTTTTTTTTATGAATTTAGAGAACCCAATTTTTTTCTCCCAATTAAGGGGCAAATTAGCGTGGCCAATCCACCTACCCTGCACATCTTTGGGTTGTGGGGGGCGAAACCCACGCAGACACGGGGAGAACGTGCAAACTCCACACGGACAGTGACCCAGAGCCGGAATTCGAACCCGGGTCCTCAGCGCCGCAGTCCCAGTGCTAACCACTGCGCCACATGCCGCCGCCTCCCAGGAAAAAATAAGGAGTGGAGAGTGTGGAAAGGTGGGGCTGGCTGAATATTCTGTTGTATTAATTACACTGGGGACACGGCAGTATTTACATAGATCCTTTCCCCGGGAGACTGGAGTAAATTCCAAAATAGGACGAGTGTCGATTGTCAGTGGGAGCAGGTTAAACGGGTAGAGTCTGTGATAGGATGGAGTGGATATTGCTACACAAAGTGAATAGCTGATTGGCTAGTTTGCTTTTTACCTTCACAAAAGCAAAATACCGAGGATGCTGGAAATCTGAAATAAAAACACAAAATGCTGGGAAACCGCTGCAGGTCTGTGGAGAGAGAAGATAGAGTTAACGTTTCAGCTCAGCGATTCTGCACTGTAGGGATTCTATGAGGTGGGATTCTCCGCAGAATTTGTGGACTTCCACGACAGCAAAACTGGCGCCGCACCTGGACCGTTTCCGCTACAGTTAAGGGGCTAGCATGGCACCACGTGGAACCCAATCAATTCCAATGATAAACGGTTCCGCGATTGACACTCAGGAGGCTGACAAGCTGCAGCCGCACACACACATTACACTCCCCACACACACTCATCCCAGCCGCACACACACATTACACTCCCCACACACACTCATCCCAGCCGCACACACACATTACACTCCCCACACACACTCACCCCAGCCGCACACACACATTACACTCCCCACACACACTCATCCCAGCCACACACACACATTACACTCCCCACACACACTCATCCCTGCCCCATACACACATTACACTCCCCACACACACTCATCCCTGCCCCACACACACATTACACTCCCCACACACACTCATCCCAGCCACACACACACATTACACTCCCCACACACACTCATCCCAGCCTCACACACATTACACTCCCCACACACACTCATCCCAGCCGCACACACACTCATCCCAGCCGCACACACATTACACTCCCCACACTCACTCATCCCAGCCGCACACACACATTACACTCCCCACACACACTCATCCCAGCCGCACACACATTACACTCCCCACACACACTCATCCCAGCCGCACACACACTCATCCCAGCCGCACACACACATTACACTCCCCACACACACTCATCCCAGCCCCACACACACTCATCCCAGCCGCACACACACATTACACTCCCCACACACACTCATCCCAGCCGCACACACATTACACTCCCCACACACACTCATCCCAGCCGCACACACACTCATCCCAGCCGCACACACACATTACACTCCCCACACACACTCATCCCAGCCGCACACACACATTACACTCCCCACTCACACTCATCCCAGCCGCACACACACATTACACTCCCTGCACACACTCATCCCAGCCCCACACACACATTACACTCCCCACTCACACTCATCCCAGCCGCACACACACATTACACTCCCCACACACACTCATCCCAGCCGCACACACACTCATCCCAGCCACACACACACATTACACTCCCCACACACACTCATCCCAGCCACACACACACATTACACTCCCCACACACACTCATCCCAGCCGCACACACACATTACACTCCCCACACACACTCATCCCAGCCACACACACACATTACACTCCCCACACACACTCACCCCAGCCGCACACACACATTACACTCCCCACACACACTCATCCCAGCCGCACACACACTCATCCCAGCCGCACACACATTACACTCCCCACACACACTCATCCCAGCCGCACACACACTCATCCCAGCCGCACACACATTACACTCCCCACACACACTCATCCCAGCCACACACACACATTACACTCCCCACACACACTCATCCCAGCCCCACACACACATTACACTCCCCACACACACTCATCCCAGCCGCACACACACATTACACTCCCCACACACACTCATCCCAGCCGCACACACACATTACAATCCCCACACACACTCATCCCAGCCGCACACACACATTACACACCCCACACACACTCATCCCAGCCGCGCACACACATTACACTCCCCATACACACTCATCCCAGCCGCACACACATTACACTCCCCACACACACTCATCCCTGCCGCACACACATTACACTCCCCACACACACTCATCCCAGCCGCACACACACATTACACTCCCCACACACACTCATCCCAGCCGCACACACACATTACACTCCCCACACACACTCACCCCAGCCACACACACACATTACACTCCCCACACACACTCACCCCAGCCCCACACACACTCATCCCAGCCGCACACACACTCATCCCAGCCGCACACACACATTACACTCCCCACACACACTCATCCCAGCCGCACACACACTCATCCCAGCCGCACACACATTACACTCCCCACACACACTCATCCCAGCCACACACACACATTACACTCCCCACACACACTCATCCCAGCCGCACACACACTCATCCCAGCCGCACACACATTACACTCCCCACACACACTCATCCCAGCCGCACACACACTCATCCCAGCCGCACACACACATTACACTCCCCACACACACTCATCCCAGCCGCACACACACTCATCCCAGCTGCACACACATTACACTCCCCACATACACTCATCCCAGCCACAAACACACATTACACTCCCCACACACACTCATCCCAGCCGCACACACACATTACGCTCCCCACACACACTCATCCCAGCCGCACACACACATTACACTCCCCACACACACTCATCCCAGCCGCACACACACATTACACTCCCCACACACACTCATCCCAGCCACACACACACATTACACTCCCCACACACACTCATCCCAGCCGCACACACACATTACACTCCCCACACACACTCATCCCAGCCGCACACACACATTACACTCCCCACACACACTCATCCCAGCCACACACACACATTACACTCCCCACACACACTCATCCCAGCCGCACACACACATTAAACTCCCCACACACATTCATCCCAGCCCCACACACACTCATCCCAGCCGCACACACACATTACACTCCCCACACACACTCATCCCAGCCGCACACACACATTACACTCCCCACACACACTCATCCCAGCCGCACACACACATTACACTCCCCACACACACTCATCCCAGCCGCACACACACATTACAATCCCCACACACACTCATCCCAGCCGCACACACATTACACTCCCCCACACACACTCATCGCAGCCGCACACACACTCATCCCAGCCCCACACACACATTAGACTCCCCACACACACTCACCCCAGCCGCACACACACATTACACTCCCCACACACACTCATCCCAGCCACACACACACATTAGACTCCCCACACACACTCACCCCAGCCGCACACACACATTACACTCCCCACACACACTCATCCCAGCCGCACACACACATTACACTCCCCACACGCACTCATCCCAGCCGCACACACACATTACACTCCCCACACGCACTCATCCCAGCCGCACACACACATTACACTCCCCACACACACTCATCCCAGCCGCACACACACATTACACTCCCCACGCACACTCACCCCAGCCGCACACACACATTACACTCCCCACGCACACTCACCCCAGCCGCACACACACATTACACTCCCCACACACACACATCCCAGCCGCACACACACATTACACTCCCCACACACACTCACCCCAGCCGCACACACACATTAAACTCCCCACACACACTCATCCCAGCCGCACACACACATTACACTCCCCACACACACTCATCCCAGCCGCACACACACATTACACTCCCCACACACAGTCATCCCAGCCGCACACACACATTACACTCCCCACACACACTCATCCCCGCCGCACACACACATTACACTCCCCACATACACTCATCCCAGCCGCGCACACACATTACACTCCCCACACACACTCATCCCAGCCGCACACACACATTACACTCCCCACACACACACATCCCAGCCGCACACACACATTACAATCCCCACACACACTCATCCCAGCCGCACACACACATTACACTCCCCACATACACTCATCCCAGCCGCACACACACATTGCACTCCCCACACACACTCATCCCAGCCGCACACACACTCATCCCAGCCGCACACACACTCATCCCAGCCGCACACACACATTACACTCCCCACACACACTCATCCCAGACTCACACACACATTACACTCCCCACACACACTCATCCCAGCCGCACACACACATTACACTCCCCACACACACTCATCCCAGCCGCACACACACATTACACTCCCCACACACACTCATCCCAGCCGCACACACACATTACACTCCCCACACACACTCATCCCAGCCGCACACACACATTACACTCCCCACACACACTCATCCCAGCCGCACACACACATTACACTCCCCACACACACTCATCCTTATTTGTTAAAAAATAAGAGAAATAAAGAAATGGTTACATGGGGCGGGATTCTCTGGTCTGCTGGTCGAAGGTTTCTCGGAAGCGCGACATTCACCGATGCCGGAATTCTCTGTGACATTATGAGTAATGTTCGGAATATAAAGGGTTAATGTCATATCATAGTTTTTTTTTAAATTGTTTTTTTATAAATTTAGATTACCCAATTATTTTTTCCAATTAAGGGGCAATTTAGCGTGGCCAATCCACCTACTCTGCACATTTTTGGGTTGTGGGGGCGAAACCCACGCAGACACGGGGAGAACGTGCAAACTCCACACAGACAGTGACCCAGAGCCGGGATCGAACTTGGGACCTCAGCGCCGTGAGGCGGTTGTGCTAACCACTAGGCCACCGTGCTGCCCTGTCATATCATAGTTAACCACTAAATGGAGTTAGATGCAGACCAATATAAAGCACTGACTTACAGGCTTCTGGGAGAAGGTTGGAGAGGAGAGGAGTAGTGAGAGAGATCAGAGTACAGAGTGCAGAGACTAGTGTTAGTAGAGTGCCTATTGTAGATTACTAGATTATTGTTTACCATAGGAGTAAGTGGCCGAGCTTTAATCAGTAGTGTAAATAGTTTGTTAGTTTTGTTAATGAATTTAGCTTCTGTGGTCTTTGTGAACATCCTGATAACAGAATCACAAAGGACACCACATTCTCTCCGCTCACCGCTTGTCAATGGGATTTACCATTGAAGCCACACCACACCTGGGACACGGGCTGACAGCAGGAACACGGAGAATTCCGGCTCTGCTTAAAACGTGGTTACCATATTAAAAATAATTAAATAATACATCGGCTTACAACGGCCGGACAGGACAGAGTGGGAGGAAGGTGGAAAACTGAAATAATCAGCGGCAGGAAACCCGGGGCCATGATGGTGTGGATTTATTGGAGGTGTTTTGCAAAGCGTCCAGCCAGTCTGTATCTGTTCTTGCCAGCCTGGAGGAATCTGGATTCTGAATAGTGAACACAATCCACTGAATCGAAAGAAGTAACGGTGACGACTCTTTAACCTCTAAAGAGTGGTTTGAGATTTGGGATGGTGGGGAGAGAGGGGCCGGTTTAGCTCACTCGGCTAAATCGCTGGCTTTAAAAGCAGACCAAGCAGGCCAGCAGCACGGTTCAATTCCCGTACCAGCCTCCTCAAACAGGCGCCGGAATGTGGCGACTAGGGGCTTTTCACAGTAACTTCATTGAAGCCTACTCGTGACAATAAGCGATTTTCATTTCATTTCAGAGGAGGTAACGGGGGGCAGGTGTTATACCCTCTGCGCTCGCATGGAAAGATGTGGGGAGTGACTGAGTTACCATACACACATTTTATGCTCAAATAAAAACCATTGCAATCTTTTCTTTGAAGGAATCCCAACAGAGATGACCTCCCAGTTTGGCCGGTGAATAACGACTCTGAAAAATACATGCAGTTCAACCTGACGCTGCAACTCGGCTACAAGCTAAAGAAGGACAGGCTAAATTTCTGGTCTGACAAACCTCCAAAAATAGTTCCAAAGATATTAATGTGATTCGAAGCTCATTCCTATTCAGTTCTGTGTTTGCCAAGTCAAGAAATGTTTAACTCGGTGGGCGGTAGGGCAAACATATATCTGTACAAACACACACATAAATAAACATACAAACATGCACATACAAATACAACATATATCTAAACATAGAAATACACATGCAAACAACACACATATATGCACACAAACAGGCACGCTTGCCTGGGTGAGCGCAGCTCCAACAACACTCAAGAAGCTCAACACCATCCAGGACAAAGCAGCCCCGCTTGATTGCTCCCCTTCCACAAACATTCACTCCTCCCACCAGCGACGAACAGTGGCAGCCGTGTGTATCTACAAGATGCACTGCAGGGACTCACTGAGGCTCCTGAGGCAGCACCTTCCAAACCCACGACCACTAAAATCTAGAAGGACAAGGGCAGCAGATACCTTCCTAGAGGAAAAATGAACCATCAATATACACAGATAGTTTCATTTTCTGAATCCCTTTCAATTCTAGACATTTTGTTAAGATTATATATAGTTTACATTCTATATGGTACTTTCTTTTAAGCAAGCAAACATCACATGAATATAGTCCGTTGTATCTTTTCCCATTGTGATAGGACATCAGCAATAACATTTTTCTGGCACATTTAGAATTTATAAATTGAATGGTTGTAATAATAAACTCCATCTGAATAGCCTCGCATTTTGCTTTTTGAGTTTTCCCAGGAACAAGGGATTGTGGTCCGTATATACAGGTGTGTCAGATACATTGCCGCTGACATCAATATCAAAATGTTACAATGCCAATACCAAACTTAATCTTTCCTTTTCAATGGTCCAATATTTCTCCTGGTGGATGTTAAGTTTCCGAGAAAAATACCCGATTGGCCGTTCAATTCCTAAGACGTCTTCCTGCAGTTGTACCACACCGGCCCCCGCATCACTCGCCTCAATCGCTATCTTAAATGTCTCAGCATCATTCGGGGTCATCAGCACGGGTGCGGTGGTTAATACAGACTTCAGGTTCCTGAAGGCCTCCTGACTTTCCAATATCCACTGAAAATTTTTAATGTTTTTTTAAGAAGTTCAGTCAGGGGAGCTACCACGCAGCTGAAATTTGGCCCGAATTTAATAATAATAATAATAATAATAATAATAATCGCTTATTGTCACAATTTCTGGTAGAAAATTGCTAGAGCGATGGAGTTTAAGACTAGGGAGGTTATGCTGCAATTGTATAAGGTGTTAGTGAGGCCACACCTGGAGTATTGTGTTCAGTTTTGCTCTCCTTACCTGAGAAAGGACGTACTGGCGCTGGAGGGTGTGCAGAGGAGATTCACTAGGTTAATCCCAGAGCTGAAGGGGTTGGATTACGAGGAGAGTTGAGTAGACTGGGACTGTGCTCGTTGGAATTTAGAAGGATGAGGGGGGATCTTATAGAAACATATAAAATTATGAAGGGAATAGATAGGATAGATGCGGGCAGGTTGTTTCCACTGGCGGGTGACAGCAGAACTAGGGGACATAGACTCAAAATATGGGGAAGTAGATTTAGGACT
This sequence comes from Scyliorhinus canicula, assembly GCF_902713615.1. Taxonomy (NCBI): domain Eukaryota; kingdom Metazoa; phylum Chordata; class Chondrichthyes; order Carcharhiniformes; family Scyliorhinidae; genus Scyliorhinus; species Scyliorhinus canicula. The sequence continues at coordinate 4,119,437 of NC_052154.1, read as the reverse complement.
GAGTTTAGGAAGAACTTCTTCACCCAAAGGGTTGTGAATCTATGGAATTCCTTGCCCAGTGAAGCAGTTGAGGCTCCTTCATTAAATGTTTTTAAGGTAAAGATAGATAGTTTTTTGAAGAATAAAGGGATTAAGGGTTATGGTGTTCGGGCCGGAAAGTGGAGCTGAGTCCACAAAAGATCAGCCATGATCTCGTTGAATGGCGGAGCAGGCTCGAGGGGCCAGATGGCCTATTCCTGCTCCTAGTTCTTATGTTCTTATGTGACCCACTCATGCCCAGAAAGCTCAGTATTTCTGTCCCCGTGGCTGGTATGGGAAATTCTCAGGGCGCTCTCTGACCAATACTATGACCTAAGAAAGTGACTTTTCGAAACTCCCTCTTTGCCAGGTTTACCACCAATCCAGCTTCCTCCAATCGATTGAACAAATCTTTCAGATGCTCCATGTTGGACTGAACACCAAAAGATCGTCAGTGTATATGGCACAATTCTTTAGTCCAGAGATGACCATGTTGGTTAATCTTTGGATTGTTGCTGGTGCATTCTTCATTCCAAACCGCATGACCTTAAATTGATATGGACCATTTGGTGTCACAAAAGCCAAAATATCCTTCCCCGGTCAAAATCCCTTCACTAAGTCCAGTTTTGTAATAAAATGTGCTTGTCCCACCTTTTCAATACAGTCCTCCAAGTGAGGAATAGGATACGAATCTGACTTTATAAAGGCTTTGATCTTTCTATAGACCACTCACAATCGTCGTGTACCATCCGGTTTTGGCACCTTGACAACCAGTGAACTCCAATCGCTGCAACTCACTTCGATATCATCTTTAAGCACGTTGTCAATCTCCTATTGTACCTGTGCCAAATTTAGTGGATTGAGTCTGTATGGATGCTGTGTAATGGGAATTGCATTTGCAATATCTACATCTTGTGTAATTACTTTTGTATGTCCCAATTTATTCCAACATACCGCACTATGTGACTGTAATTAACTCTTTTTGGTCATTTTGATTTTCCTTCGGAAGGTAACTCAATAATTTATTCCAATTTTTGAATGCTTCCTCGTTGTCCAATTTAATTTGTGGAATGTCAAATTCAGAATTGTCTGGATTTATTTCTTCTCCCAGAGTTACAACAACTAACACCTTCTCCTTCTTTCCTACTCTTATCAAAATACAATTTGACCACATTAACATGACATTAATATCACACACTCGGAGTTTTCCTTCTGTCTGGCATTCTTATCAAATAATTCACCTCATTCAGTTTCCTTTTAATCCGATACGGCCAACTAAATCTTGCTTTTAATACTCCACCTACCAGTGGTAACAACACTAATACTTTCTCCCCACTAACAAAACAACACATTTTTGGATTTCTTATCTGCTTTTTTCTTCAACACCTGTCGTGACAATTTCACATGCTTTCTAGCCAACTCACCAGCCCTGTTTAATCTCTCCCTAAAGTTTGACAGATAGCCCAACAACATAGTTTCCAACCGCTGACTCACCAATTTCTCTTTGATCAATTTCAGTGGTCCTTGTACCTCACGACCAAAAACCAATTCGAATAGACTGAGTTGATTCATTAGGTGCCTTCCTAATTGCAAATAGTACAAATGGAATTCCTTTATCCCAATCCTCTGGATAATCCTGACTATAGGTCCTTAACATGGGTTTGATGTCATCTTTCTAACACTCCTTGTGATTCTGGGTGATATGCCATTGAGTTAAATTGCTTCATTTCGAAGCTATCCATAACTTCCTTGAATACACTTAGTCTCCCAAAAGGAGAATCCTGCCCAACATCTCTAATTATCTACCCCAGAAATCATAATCAAAAACCCATTTGGCCACTCCTTTTAAACATAAGCATGGTTTGAAATAATGATGATCTCACTTTTATGACATTTTGATTTCACTGTCTGCAGCCACAGTGTCTGTCTTTCTTTTAAACCAGAATTTTAAAAAATATTATTGCAGCAGATATATACACACCCTAACGCAAGCCAAAAACACCATCACTGCACCCGATACAGATAGTACAATATATGTACTAATTTCATACATTCACCATACGTTGTGGTCTTTTCAGCAGCTGAGCACTGCGCATTCAGTCATCACAGCTGCAGTAAAACCTTGCTACTGTTATACTCCATCCCCCTTGCAATAAACAACATTTCATGTGCTGTACCTGAACATTAACATTTTGTTGTCCTTGTACCAAGGCATCAAGATTAACTGTTCGTTTGTTTTTTAAAATAAATTTAGAGTACCCAATTATTTTTGTTTTCCCCAATTAAGGAGCAATTTAGCGCGGCCAATCCACCTACCTGCATATCTTTGGGTTGTGGGGGGTGAGACCCACGCAGACACAGGGAGAATATGCAAACTCCACACAGACAGTGACCCCGGGCCGGGATCGTACCTGGGACCTCGACGCTGTGCGGCAGAGATTAACTGTTTCCACCTCAAACAATTGTCCTTTTCATTTGAAGACTGGACAGGATTTATAAAGGACAATTCAAAATTCATCTTGCTGGAGTTTTTTGAGGAGGTAACAGAGAGTGTCGATGAGGGTAATGCTGTTGATGTGGTGTTCATGGACTTTCAGAAGACATTTTACACAGTGCCACACAACAGAATTGTGAGAAAGGTTTTGGCTCATGGAATAAAAAAAAGCACCAACAGGGATACTAAATTGGCTGAATAATAGGAACCAGCAAGTAATGGTTAATGGATATCTCCAAAAGGTTAGGTGAGGTTACTGGGCTCGGGTAGAGGTGTGGGCTTAGGTAGGGTGCTCTTTGCAAGGGCCGGTGCAGGCTCAATGGGCCGAACGGCCTCCTTCTGCACTGTAGAAATTCTATGATTTTGTGATGTTTTGGGGCTGTAGGTAGGTTTGTAGCGGCATTCCCCAGGGGTCGGGATTGCTATTCCTGAAATATATTAATAATCAATACCTTCTTGGTGTTCAGGGAACAATTTCAAAGTTTGTGGATAACACAAAACTTGGAAGTATTATAAACTGTGAAGAGGACGATGTAGAACTTCAAAAGGACACAGACAGGTTGGTGGAGTTGGGAAGATAGGTAGAAAATGCAAGTTCAATGTAGATGTGTTTGAGATGATGCATTTTGGTAGGAAGAACATGGGAGAGACAATATAAAATAAAGGGTAAAATTCTTAAACAGGGTGCAGGAGCCGAGGATCCTGGGTGTCTATGTGTATAGATAATTGAAGGTGGCAGGACAGGTGGAGAGAGTAGTTAATAAAGCAGATAGTATCCTGGGCTTTATTAATAGGGACAGAGAGAACAAGAGCGAGGATGTTATTCTGAACTTATACCAGACGCTAATTAGACCTCAGCTGGGATATTGTGCACAGTTCTGGGCCACACTATAGGAAGGATGTGAACACATTGGAGAGAGCGCAGGAGAGGTTCACAAGAATGGATCCAGGGATGAGAAACTTCAGTGATGAGGATAGGTTGGAGAGGTTGGGACTGTTCTCCTTGGAGAGAAAGAGGCTGACAGGAGATGTGGTCAAAATCATGAGGAGGCTGGACAGAATAGATGGAGAGAAACTGTTCCAGTTTGTAAAAGGATCAAGAATGAGAGGACACAGATTTCAAGTGATTTGCAAAAGAAGCAAAGAAGGTGTGGAGACAAAACGTTTCTCCACAGCGAGTGGCTGGGGTCTGGAAGGAACTGCCTGGAAATGTGGCAGAGGTCGGTTCCATTGAGGCATACGGAAGGGCATTCATGATTATTTGAAAGGAAACAATGTGCCGGGATGGGGGGAAAAGGCTGGAGATTGGCACTAAGCCATAGAGAGTACAGCATGGAAAGAGGCCCATTGGCCCATCACATCCATGCCAGCTATCAAGCTCCCATTTACTCTTGCCCCGTTTCCCAGCATTTGGCCTGCATGGTTTAGCTTTTCAAGTGTTCATCTAAATGTTGTGAGGGTTCCCACCTCAGGCAGAGAGTTCCACACTCCGAACACCTTCTGGGTGAAAATGGTTTTCCCCAAATCCCCTCTAACTTCCTGCCCCCTGGTTATTGGCCCCTCCTATCCCACCCTATCTATGTCCCTCATTACTTTGTACACCTCGATCAGCCCCCCCCCCCCCCCCCCCCCCCCCCCAAAGCCCCAAGGAAAACAACCCCAGTCTGACCAGCCCCTCCTGATAGCTAAACCATTCCTGGTGAATCTCCTCTGCACCCACTCTGCTGCAATCACCCCCTTCCTGTGGAGTGGCGTTTGGATGCTTGTTTGGAGAGCCAGCAGGCAGGATGGGCCAAAAGGCCTCATTCTAAACCGTAACTATTCTGTGAATAACTGGTTGCCAAGTGTGTGGCCGCACGCTCTGCTGTTCTGCATTAAATTAATCAGAGTAAGGATGCAGGACAGGAGAGGGTCAGCATCACAGGGAGAGGGAGAGAAGGGCAGGGGGAGAGAGAGAGGGAGAGAGAAAGGGAGAGAGGGACAGGGGGAGAGGGACAGGGGGAGAGAGGAAGAGAGGGAAAGAGGGAGAGAGGGATGGGGAGAGGGCCAGGGGGAGAGGGAGAGGGAAGGAGAGAGGGAGAGGGAGAGAGGGACAGGGTGAGAGGGAGAGGGACAGGGACTGGGATAGAGGGTGAGGGACTGGGAGAGAGGGACAGTGACAGGTTCATGGATAAAGGCAGTGGGAGAGCCGCTGGGCGAGATGGTATGGCACTGGCACAGGGAGATGCCCTGGGACAGGGAGAGATGCCCTGGGACAGGGTCTGGCACTGGGTCAGGGAGAGATGTCCTGAGACAGGGAGAGATGCCCTGGGACAGGGTCTGGCACTGGGACAGGGAGAGATGCCCTGGGACAGAGTCTGGTACTGGGACAGGGAGAGATGCCCTGGGACAGGGAGAGATGCCCTGGGACAGGGTCTGGCACTGGGTCAGGGAGAGATGTCCTGAGACAGGGAGAGATGCCCTGGGACAGGGTCTGGCACTGGGACAGGGAGAGATGCCCTGGGACAGGGTCTGGCACTGGGACAGGGAGAGATGCCCTGGGACAGAGTCTGGTACTGGGACAGGGAGAGATGCCCTGGGACAGGGAGAGATGCCCTGGGACAGGGTCTGGCACTGGGTCAGGGAGAGATGTCCTGAGACAGGGAGAGATGCCCTGGGACAGGGTCTGGCACTGGGACAGGGAGAGATGCCCTGGGACAGGGTCTGGCACTGGGACAGGGAGAGATGCCCTGGGACTGGGTCTGGCACTGGGACAGGGAGAGATGCCCTGGGACAGGGAGAGATGCCCTGGGACAGGGTCTGGCACTGGGTCAGGGAGAGATGTCCTGAGACAGGGAGAGATGCCCTGGGACAGGGTCTGGCACTGGGACAGGGAGAGATGCCCTGGGACTGGGTCTGGCACTGGGACAGGGAGAGGGAGAGATGCCCTGGGACAGGGTCTGGCACTGGGACAGGGAGAGATGCCCTGGGACTGGGTCTGGCACTGGGACAGGGAGAGATGCTCTGGGACAGAGTCTGGTACTGGGACCTCCCAGAATTTGGTTTCAGTGAGGATTATAAAGCTCCAGTTGATTATCTGGGAAAGAGATTCTATCTGAAATGGTGCAATTTCTGAGATAACATTCTGAAGATAAATGCAGATTTGGTTTAAATATAAATGCTGCATTATAATGATGCACGGGGATAATTTAATTTAAAAATGCACAAAATTATCTATTGCGGGATATTTAAAGAAAAGCAAGCTGATTGGGCGGGATTCGAACTCGTGGCCCCTTGGTTTCCGCCGCTCTGCCCGGGGACCAGGAGCCGGTATGAGTGGCTGGGCCGGGCCCAGGGTCCTGCTGGGGATCCGGGACGCTGCCATCGAGGGGGGGAGCCGCTGCTCCTGGGACACCAGCAAAGCGGGAGGTACCCCGGTGAGCGGGGCAGGGAGGGGCGGCGGAGGGACCCGGGGAGGGAGCGGCGCGGCCGCGCGGAACGCGGTGTATCCATTCCGCCAGCACAAGGTTCCAAAGCACGTGACCGGAGCCCAGCCGCCGGCGGGCGGGGCCTGGGCGCGTGACGCGCCCTCTTAAGGCAATCTAGTGCAGCAACTTCGCAGCCGGGCCAGTGGCGCAATGGATAACGCGTCTGACTACGGATCAGAAGATTCCAGGTTCGACTCCTGGCTGGCTCGATGGTTTTTGTTTGTTAAACAACAGCTGCGAGATTTTATCTTATCGTAGAAATTAAACCCTGTTTAATTTGTGCATTGTGCATCAACTCTCCATTTCCCCCATTCAATTTTATCTTTAATGCTGCAGTTTGTGACTGCAACCCCATGGCTGGCCGCAGAGGGCTAGCACAGACGGTGCGGGCAGAAGGGTTGTGGCCATGCATCCCTCTGCATCTCCCCCATTGCAGGGCTGGCCAACCCTCCAGGATTGAACAAGAAAGAATAATACAGGGTGGAGATTTGGGTTTAGGTAGGATGCAGACTCGATGGGCCGAATGGCCTCCTTCTGCACTGTAAATTTTACAATTCTATGAATTTGGCAGCACAGGATTTGAGCATCGGACCAATCTGCAGTCTCCTATGTGGTATAAATAGTTTTTTCTGCTGTTGCAGTTTGGTAGTTTCTTGTCAGCTACCCTGATGAGTGCAACATGGAAAGCTTTGATAGAATGTCTCTGTATTCGGCAATGTTAATTAATGTCAATTACTTTGCAGCCAATTAAATACTTTTGAAATGCTATGGAAAGATTTTTGGCTGAGAAGGAAGGAGGCCATTTGGCCCATCTGTTGGTTGAAGGAAGTTAGAAATGGGGGTGGGGGTGTTGGGTGTTAGTGAGGCCATGAGAGATTTGAAAACAAACGTGATAATTTGAAACTCGAGGGGTGATTGGACCGGGGGCCAGTGTAGATCAGCGGTGTGGGGGGGGAGTTGGGACAATGGCAACATATTTTGGATGTCCTTAAGTTTAACAAATGTCCAAGATTGGAGGGTATCTAGGAACGTGTTTAATAGTTGGGTCTTGGGCCGTAACAGAGACCTGGATGGGAATGCCTGCAGCAGGTGAGGTGGGATGGGTTGGATATTGGGAATCATATAACTTACAGTGCAGAAGGAGGCCATTCGGCCCATCGAGTCTGCACCGGCTCTTGGAAAGAGCACCCTACCCAAGGTCAACACCTCCACCCTATCCCCATAACCCAGTAACCCCACCCAACACTAAGGGCAATTTGGACACTAAGGGCAATTTATCATGGCCAATCCACCTAACCTGCACATCTTTGGACTGTGGGAGGAAACCGGAGCACCCGGAGGGAACCCACGCAGACACGGGGAGGATGTGCAGACTCCGCACAGACAGTGACCCAAGCCGGAATCGAACCTTGGAGCTGTGAAGCAATTGTGCTATCCACAATGCTAACATGCTGCCCTGGGATCTGGGATCACATGTGACACCAAGGCTGTGAACAGACTGGCTCAGCCTGGAATGGTTGCCATGGAGAGGGATGGAGTCAGTGACTGGGGAAAGGAGCATGTGACCCGGATCATAGACAGGGGCTTCTGTCTTCCCAATATTTAATTGGAGGTCATTTCTGCTCATTCAGCACGGGATGTTGGATGAGCCGTGTGACACTTGGGAGACAGCGGAGGGGTTTGTTGTGGTGGTTGTGAGTTAGAACTGGGTGTCTAGAGGTGGGCAACTGGAACTGTGGTACGCAGCAGCTGTGTTCTGATTGGCTGATAGAACTGAACCAAGGGGCTGAATGGCCCCCTCCAGTTGGGCATTGTAGACTCTTAAAGTGATACAATCTGCTTTTTCTCTCTCACATAGGATTGTGTGCCTGGCATTACCATGCGGTATCCTGACTGTTCTCAATGCACAAGTCCCCTCATTCATGTGGTTCAGGTGTACTGCCCCCTGGAAGATTCACCCTATCATCGAACCATCAATGTGTTGGCTTGCCCCAGGCCAGGGTGTTGGGGGAGATCCGAGAGGTAAGGTCCTCCTCAGCTGATTGCTAACAATTCCAGGAACTTGAAAATCAAGAATTCGGCAACTTGTCATTGGTCAGATTTGTTACATTTCATGTTGGATTTTACAGCTTAGGAACAGACCATCTCGAGCATGCTCTACACGAGACTCCTCCCACACTACTTCACCTCACCCAATCAACATCTCCTATTACTCTCTACCTTGTGTGTTTCTCCAGCTTCCTGTTAAATATAACGGGCCGGATTCTGCGTCAGCCAACGCCAAAATCTCGAAACCTGACTGGGCGGAGAATAGGTTCCATCGCTAAAATCGGGGAAAGTGTCCAACATCCCCATAGTTTGCTGACATTGTGCTGCTGGCTGGGGGGCGTTTGCCAGGGCCAGGGGGAGTAGCGGTGGGGTTGGGGTGGGGGTGGGTATGCAGCTGCGCACGTTGCTGACTGCCCACTGTGGACTTGCATTTTGAGCGATCAAATCACGGCAGGACCTACTCAGTTAATGGTAGGGTGTTGGTGAGAGTTACAGAACAAAGAGATCTGTGGGGTACAGGTTCACAGCTCCTTGAAGGTGGAGTGGCAGGTGGACAGGGTGGTGAAGAAAGCATTCAGCATGCTAGGTTTTATTGGTCAGAATATTGACTGCAGGAGTTTGGACGTCTTATTGAAGTTGTACAAGACATTGGTGAGGCCACACATGGAACACTGTGTTCAGTTCTGGTCACCCTATTATAGGAAGGATATTGTTAAACTAGAAAGAGAGCAGAAGAGATTTGCTAGGATGCTCCCAGGACTTGATGGTCTGAGTTATAAGGAGAGGCTGGGTAGGCTGGGACCTTTTTCCCTGGAGCTTAGGAGGCTTAAGAGTGATCTTATAGAGGTCTATAAAATAATGAAGGGCTTGGATAAGGTAGATAGTTAACATCTTTTCCCAAAGGTCGAGGAGTCTAGAACTAGAGGGTGAGAGGGGAGAGATATGTGAAGAGAAAGAGATTGGTGAAGGGAAATGTAGGCCCCCTACAGACAGAAACAGGGGAATGCATAATAAGGGACAAAGAAATGGCTGAGTAATTAAATACAGACTTTGGTTCTGTCTTCACAAATGAGGGGACAAATCAGATCCCAGAAATGCTGGAAAATGAAAGGTTTAGCGAGAGGGAAGAACTGAGGGAGATCGACATTAGTAGAGAAATGGTGCTGGGAAAACTGATGGGATTGAAGGTGGATAAATCCCCAGGGTCTGAGAATCTGCATCCCAGAGTGCTTAAGGAGGTGGCTCTGGAAATAGTGGATGCGTTGGTGGTCATCTTCCGAGATTCTAGAGACGCTGGAACTGTCCCTGCAGATTGGAGGGTAGCTCACGTCACTCCGATATTCAAAAAGGGAGGCAGAGAGAAAGCAGGGAATTATAGACCAGTACGCCTAACATCGGTATTGGGGAAAATGCTTGAATCCATTATCAAGGACTTTATAGCGGAACATTTAGAAAGCAGTGGCAGGATCAGTCAGAGTCAGCATGGATTTATGAAGGGAAAATCATGCTGACAAATCTGTTGGAATTCTTTGAAGATGTAACCAGTACAATCGACAAGGGGGAGCAAGAGTCATATGAGGAGAGATTGACTAGGTTGGGATTGTTCTTGCTGGAGTTCAGAAGAATGAGGGGAGATCTCATAGAGACTTATAAAATTCTAACAGGACTAGACAGGGTAGATGCAGGGAACAATGTTACCAATGATGGGTGTGTCCAGAACCAGGGGTCACATTCTGAGGATTCCTGGTAAACCATTAACACTAATTCAAGTGTTTATTTTAAATTAATTAGTGTTTAAATGTCACTCATCTGTGACGCTGCCAGCGTTCCGCTCGACCAAATCTGCAGCAAGTGTAACCAATGGCAGCTCCTCACAGACCGCGTGGTTCAGTTGGAGCAGCAGTTGGATCCACTTAGGAGCATGCAGGTGGCGGAAAGCGTCATAGATAGCAGTTATATAAATGTGGTCACACCCAAGGTGCAGGCAGAGAGATGAGTGACCACCAGAAGGGTCAGGCAGTCAGTGCAGGAATCCCCTGTGATTGTCCCCCTCTTGGATACTGGTGGGGGGGGTTGCCTATCAGGGGGAAACAGGAGCAGCCAGGCTTTTTCCCAGGGTAGAGGGGTCAATTACTAGGGGGCATAGGTTTAAGGTGCGAGGGGCAAAGTTTAGAGGAAATGTACGAGGTAAGTTTTTTACACAGAGGGTAGTGGGTGCCTGGAACTCGCTGCCGGAGGAGGTGGTGGAAGCAGGGACGATAGTGACATTTAGGGGGCATCTTGACAAATATATGAATTAGGATGGGAATAGAGGGATATGGACCCAGGAAGTGTAGAAGATTTTAGGTTAGACGGGCAGCATGGTCGGTGCAGGCTTGGGGGGCCAAAGGGCCTGTTCCTGTGCTGTACTTTTCTTTGTTCTTTGTTTGTTCTTATATATTCAAGAGGTGGCTGGATATAGCACTTGGGGAGAATGGGATCAAAGGCTATGGGGAGAAAGCAGGATTAGGCTATTGAGTTGGATGATCAGCCGTGATCGTGATGAATGGCGGAGCAGGCTCGAAGGGCCAAAAGGCCTCCTCCTGCTCCTATCTTCTATGCATCTATACAAAAGAGACCAGAGGGGAAATGTTTTCACACAGAGGGTGGTGAGTGTCTGGAACGAGCTGCCAGAGGCAGTGGTAAAGGCGGATACGACTTTTTTCCTTTAAAAAACAGTTAGACAGTTACAGGGTGGGTATAGAAATGAAATGAAAATCGCTTATTGTCACGAGTAGACTTCAATGAAGTTACTGTGAAAAGCCCCTAGTCGCCACATTCCGGCGCCTGTTCGGGGAGGCTGGTACGGGAATTGAACCGTGCTGCTGACCTGCTTGGTCTGCTTCAAAAGCCAGCGATTTAGCCGAGTGAGCTAAACCAGCCCCTGGGATATGGGCCAAATGTGGGCAAGAGGGACTAGCTCAGTGATAGAAACTGGGAGGCATGGACAAGCTGGGCCGAAGGGCCTGTTTCCCTGCTGTAAACATCTATGCCCTTAATTCCCCCACTCTTTGGGTAAAGATGTTTCTCCTGAATTCTCCATTTGATTTATTACTGACTGATTTATAGTTGTGTATCTATCTTAAATATCCGTCCTTCCAATATCCTATGTTATTTTAAGATGTCTAGGTTTTCTCTTCCCCAGGACAGGAACCTTGGCTGTGGCCTAGTGATATTGTCGCTGGACTAGTAATCTAGGAACCCAGGGTAATGTTCGAATCCCATCACTGCAGATAGTGAAATGTCACTTCAGTAAAAATCTGGAATTAAAATTCTAATGATGACCGTTGTTGTAAAATCCCATCTGATTCGCTAATAGGGAAGGAAATCTGCTGTCCTTACCTGGTATGGCCGACATGTGGATTTCTTGATATGTATTCAGGGGAGTTTTTTGTATCAATATGTAGAAGTCCAACAAGAGATGGGGCAGTGCTGGATCTGGCTCTGGGGAGCAAAGCAGGACAACGTGACAATGGGGGAGCATTTTAGTGACAGCGATCACAACACAGTATGGTTCAAGTTTGTTCTGGATTGGGGCAAGGCAGATTTTACTAAAATAGGGCAGGATCAGGCCAAAGTTGACTGTGTGCAGCATCTTCTGGGAAAATCTACTGCTGAGCAGTGGAGGACATTCAAAAAGGAAATGAGGAGAGTACAGGTCCAATATGTTCCCTATAGGGGGAAATGCAGGAGCAGACAGTTAGAATCATAGAATTCCTACAGTGCAGAAGGAGACCATTCGGCCCGTCAAGTCTGCACTGGTCCTTAGAAAGCTCACCCCACCTAAGCCCACGCCTCCACCCCATCCCGTAACCAAGTAACTCTACCTAATCTTTTGGACACTAGGGGCAATTTAGCATGGCCAATCCACCTAAGCTGCACATCTTTGGACAGTGGGAGGAAACCGGAGCACCCGGAGGAAACCCACAAAGACACGGGGAGAAAATGAACTCCACACAGTCACTCGAGGCCAGAATTGAACCCGCGTCCCTGATGCTGTGAGTCAGCAGTGCTAACCACTGTGCCACCGTGCCACTCATGAGGGAATTCTGGATGTCTAGGATAATCCAGGATTGGATAAGGAGGAAGAGAAAGGCTTTTAGCAAATCCAGAGGGAGAAATTCAACTGCGGCCCTAGAGAAATATTGGAAATGCAAAAGGGAGCCTAACAAAGCAATTAGAGGAGCAAAAAGGGGACATGAAAAAGGACTTAATATTAGGGAGATCCCCAAGATATTCTATAAATACATTAAGGGGAAGAGGTTAACCAGAGTAGGGTCCATAGAGACCAACGGGACAATGTGTGTGTGTGTGAAGCTGCAAGACATTGCGAGGATGTTCAATTAATACTTTTCATCGGTCTTCACTCCGGAGAAGGAGGATGTAGGTACAAAATTCCGGAAATGGGACTGTGAGGACTTGAGCACTTTGACATAGGAAGTAAGGAGGGATTGGAGGCTTTGGGCTTAGAAACAGACAAATCGCCAGGCCCGGATGAATTGCCCGGATGAATTGCCCGGATGAATTGCCCGGATGAATTGCCCGGATGAATTGCCCGGATGAATTGTATCCCAGGCTGCTGGGAGGCAGGAAACTGCAGGGGTTCTGACCCAAGTTTTTAATTCCTGTCTGACCACAGGGGAAGTGCCAGAGTGCCAATGTGTTGTTCCACCTGTTGAAGAAGGGTAGTAGGGATAAACCAGGGAATTACAGAGTGGTGTGTCTCACATCAGTGGGAGGGAATCTATTGGAGAGAATTCTGAAAGAGAGAATTAATTCCCACTTGCAAAGGCGCGGTTTGATTAGGCATGGCTTTGCAGAAGGTGGTCATGCCTAAATCTGATAGAATGTTTTGATAAAGTGACCGAGTGTGTGGATGAAGGAAGTGTAGTTGATGTAGTTTATATGGATTTTAGCAAAGCCTTTGACAAGGTTCCACATGATTGAGAAGGTTAGGGGCGGCATGTGGCGCAGTGGTTAGCACTGGCACTGCGGCGCTGAGGACCTGGGTTCGAATCCCGGCCCTGGGTCATTGTCTGTGTGGAGTCTGCACATTCTCCCCGTGTCTGGGTGGGTTTCACCCCCACTACCCAAAGATGGGCAGGTTAGGTGGATTGGCCACGCTAAATTGCCCCTTAAACTGGAAAGAAAAATGATTGAGACGGTTGAAGCACGTGGAACTCAAGGAAACTTGTCGAGATGGATCGGAAACTGGCTCAGTGACAGGACACAGAGGTAGAAGCTGTTAGAGTAACTGGAGGTGGGTGTCCAGCGGTATACCACAGGGATCAGTGCTGGGTCCATTATTATTTGTTATATATATATATATATAAATGATATAGACAGAAATGTGGGGGGCAATGATAAGTAAGTTTGCAGATGGCACTAAGATTGGTCGGGTGATTAACATTGAAGAACAGCTCGTAGGTTGCCGGAAGATATAGATGGGTTGGTGGTTATTGTCCATGCTGATTCGATGGGCCGAAGGGCTATTTCTGTCTGGCACGACTCTATGGCTCTCTCTTTCTCTCCCATTCCCTCCCTCTCTCTCCCGTTCTCTCTCTCTCTCTCTCTCCCATTCTCTCTCTCTCTCTCCCATTCTCTCTCTCTCTCTTTCTCTCCCTCCCTCTCTCTCTCTCTCTCTCTCTCTCCCATTCTCTCTCTCTCTCTCTCCCATTCCCTCTCTCTCTCTCCCATTCTCTCTCTCTCCCATTCCCTCTCTCTCTCATTCTCACCCTTTCTCTTCCCATTTTCGCCCTCTCTCTTCCACCCTCGTCCTCTCACCCTCGCCCTCTCCCTCCCACTCTCACCCTCTCTCTCTTTCCCATTCTCCCTGTCCCATTCTCCCTCTCTTTCTCTCGCTCTCTGCCATTCTCCCACGCCCCCATTCTTCATTCTCCCTCAATGTCTCTCTCTCTCTCTCCCTGCTCCTCTGTCTCTATCTCCCATCTTTCTCTCATTTGCTCTCTCGTTCTGTCGCTCAATTCCTGTGATCCCTGAGGGTTTGGGTCCATCGCTAAACACCTCGCGGAGGATTCCCCGTCTCAGAGACTAATTGCTGACGTTGGGACTGAATCGCGTGAGTTCTACATCCCCGAAACTGGTCCCGGAATGATTCAGGACGCCCCAATGGGCCAACACCGGGCACCATGTGGAACTGGTGCGATTACACTGGCCTGTGGCTGGCTGGGGTCGGGAGCTGCCTTGCCAGCTGTGGTGGTCCGTGCCCGTCCACCCTAACTCCACAGCCCACCTCCGGGCCACCGCCTGCTACTCCGTCCAGCCCTGCCAGAAGCCCCCCCCCCCCCCCCCCCCCGGACAGCAGCGCAGCGGTCAGCAAACTATGGCGACGTTGGACACGTACCCCCCCCACCCCCCACCCCCCCCCCCCCCCCCCCCCCCCCGGACAGCTGCGCAGCGGTCAGCAAACTATGGCGACGTTGGACACGTACCCCCCCCCGCCCCTCAGCAGCCACAACGCCTGTTTCCCCATTCTAAAAATCACAAGTGAATCCCCCGTCGGGAATTCCTCCTGGCGGAGTCGGAGCATCGCGGGGGTCCTGGGAGTTTCCAGGTCTGGTCCATTAATGATATGGCAAAGGTGCTTACTGTACAACCTGTGTGCCCACACCACCGTGCGGCCTGGAACGCGTTCAGGCCGCTGTCCAGCACCGGTACACAGCATTCTGGCCGCTGTCCAGCACCGGTACACAGCATTCTGGCCGCTGTCCGGTACACAGCATTCTGGCCACTGTCCGGTACACGGCATTCAGGCCGCTGTCCGGTACACAACATTCTGCCCGCTGTCCAGCACCGGTACACAGCATTCTGGCCGCTGTCCGGTACACGGCATTCAGGCCGCTGTCCGGTACACAGCATTCAGGCCGCTGTCCGGTACACAGCATTCTGGCCGCTGTCCGGTACACAACATTCTGCCCGCTGTCCGGTACACAGCATTCTGGCCGTTGTCTGGTACACAGCATTCAGGCCGCTGTCCAGCACCGGTACACAGCATTCTGGCCGCTGTCCAGCACCGGTACACAGCATTCTGGCCGCTGTCCGGTACACAGCATTCTGGCCGCTGTCCAGCACCGGTACACAGCATTCTGGCCGCTGTCCAGCACCGGTACACAGCATTCTGGCCGCTGTCCGGTACACAGCATTCTGGCCGCTGTCCAGCACCGGTACACAGCATTCAGGCCGCTGTCCAGCACCGGTACACAGCATTCAGGCCGCTGTCCAGCACCGGTACACAGCATTCTGGCCGCTGTCCAGCACCGGTACACAGCATTCTGGCCGCTGTCCAGCACCGGTACACAGCATTCTGGCCGCTGTCCAGCACCGGTACACAGCATTCAGGCCGCTGTCCAGCACCGGTACACAGCATTCAGGCCGCTGTCCAGCACCGGTACACAGCATTCTGGCCGCTGTCCGGTACACAGCATTCTGGCCGCTGTCCGGTACACAGCATTCTGGCCGCTGTCCGGCACCGGTACACAGCATTCAGGCCGCTGTCCAGCACCGGTACACAGCATTCTGGCCGCTGTCCGGCACCGGTACACAGCATTCAGGCCGCTGTCCAGCACCGGTACACAGCATTCTGGCCGCTGTCCAGCACCGGTACACAGCATTCTGGCCGCTGTCCAGCACCGGTACACAGCATTCTGCCCGCTGTCCGGTACACAGCATTCTGGCCGCTGTCCGGCACCGGTACACAGCATTCTGCCCGCTGTCCAGCACCGGTACACAGCATCCTGGCCGCTGTCCAGCACCGGTACACAGCATTCTGGCCGCTGTCCAGCACCGGTACACAGCATTCTGGCCGCTGTCCGGTACACAGCATCCTGGCCGCTGTCCAGCACCGGTACACAGCATTCTGGCCGCTGTCCAGCACCGGTACACATCATTCTGGCCGCTGTCCGGTACACAGCATTCTGGCCGCTGTCCAGCACCGGTACACAGCATTCTGGCCGCTGTCCGGTACACAGCATCCTGGCCGCTGTCCAGCACCGGTACACAGCATTCTGGCCGCTGTCCAGCACCGGTACACATCATTCTGGCCGCTGTCCGGTACACAGCATTCTGGCCGCTGTCCGGTACACAGCATTCTGGCCGCTGTCCGGTACACAGCATTCTGGCCGCTGTCCAGCACCGGTACACAGCATTCTGGCCGCTGTCCAGCACCGGTACACAGCATTCTGGCCGCTGTCCAGCACCGGTACACAGCATTCTGCCCGCTGTCCGGTACACAGCATTCAGGCCGCTGTCCGGTACACAGCATTCTGGCCGCTGTCCAGCACCGGTACACAGCATTCTGGCCGCTGTCCGGTACACAGCATTCTGGCCGCTGTCCAGCACCGGTACACAGCATTCTGGCCGCTGTCCAGCACCGGTACACAGCATTCTGGCCGCTGTCCGGTACACAGCATTCTGGCCGCTGTCCGGTACACGGCATTCTGGCCGCTATCCAGCACCGGTACTCAGCATTCTGGCCGCTGTCCAGCACCGGTACACAGCATTCTGGCGAACGCCTGGCGCCGGCTTCGATTTTCGGCGGAAGCGATTCCCCATTCCGGAGTCGCTGGACGGGGAATCCCGCCACTCCTCCTTGGCCTTGCTGCATTACCAGCGTTGGCCACCACTCTGGGAGGGGCTGCCGACCTGCGATTGGCTCACAACACCATGGAGGGTGGGTGTACCGAAATATTAATGTGGGACAGAAGCTGGTCAAGTGGAGGCAGCCCCCCCCCCCTCAGTGACACTGTTACCTGCCAATTCTGTGATATTTGTCTGTCTATTTTCCCTGCAGTTTGAGTCAGACTAATCTTTGCAATCCAGATGTCTGGATTTCTCTCTCGATCCTATTCGACACCCAGTGAGATTCTGTATTTCGGGGAGGAGGGAGGGGGGTAGGGTGAATATTGAGGATCTCAGCTTTGTCCTCCCCAATTACCCCCACGCTACGTTGACACAGTCTCCAGGTGGTGTCAGGAACTGGGGTGAGAGTTTGTTTCTCCCAATCCCCAGGGATGTGTTTGATGGCAGTGACAGGGTTGGGTTAGGGATCTCTGTTTGCTGATTGGAGGGTTAATCATCTTACCTTGTTCCGCAGCTGGAAGGTTCTACGCTCACAGTGCGAGGAGACAACGCAGAAACTGGAAACAAGAACCGAGGTCAGAGTTCACAGTCAAAACCTTTGTCTCCTCTTCCTTCCGACCCTCCCTTACTGTCAGCTCCGTCAGTACCTCTCTCACCAAATACACAAGGTACTGTCAGAGGGTCAGTACTGAGGGAGTGCTGCACTGTCAGAGGGTCAGTACTGAGGGAGCGCTGCATTGTCAGAGGGTCAGTACTGAGGGAGTGCTGCACTGTCAGAGGGTCAGTACTGAGGGAATGCCGCACTGTCAGAGGGTCAGTACTGAGGGAGTGCTGCACTGTCAGAGGGTCAGTACTGAGGGAGTGCTACACTGTCAGAGGGTCAGTACTGAGGGAGCGCCGCACTGTCAGAGGGTCAGTACTGAGGGAGTGCTGCACTGTCAGAGGGTCAGTACTGAGGGAGTGCCGCACTGTCAGAGGGTCAGTACTGAGGGAGTGCCGCACTGTCAGAGGGTCAGTACTGAGGGAGGGCTGCACTGTCAGGGGGTCAGTACTGAGGGAGTGCTGCACTGTCAGAGGGTCAGTACTGAGGGAGTGCTGCACTATCAGAGGGTCAGTACTGAGGGAGTGCTGCACTGTCAGAGGGTCAGTACTGAGGGAGTGCTGCACTATCAGAGGGTCAGTACTGAGGGAGTGCTGCACTGTCAGAGAGTCAGTACTGAGGGAGTGCCACACTGTTAGAGGGTTAGTACTGAGGGAGTGCTGCACTGTCAGAGCGTCAGTACTGAGGGAGTGCCACACTGTTAGAGGGTTAGTACTGAGGGAGTGCTGCACTGTCAGAGGGTCAGTATTGAGGGAGCGCTGCACTGTCAGAGGGTCAGTACTGAGGGAGTGCTGCATTGTCAGAGGGTCAGTACTGAGGGAGTGCTGCACTGTCAGAGGGTCAGTACTGAGGGAGCGCTGCACTGTCAGAGGGTCAGTGCTGAGGGAGTGCTGCACTGTCAGAGGGTCAGTACTGAGGGAGTGCCGCACTGTCAGAGGATCAGTACTGAGGGAGTGCCGCACTGTCAGAGCGTCAGTACTGAGGGAGTGCCACACTGTTAGAGGGTTAGTACTGAGGGAGTGCTGCACTGTCAGAGGGTCAGTATTGAGGGAGCGCTGCACTGTCAGAGGGTCAGTGCTGAGGGAGTGCCGCACTGTCAGAGGGTCAGTACTGAGGGAGTGCCGCACTGTCAGAGGGTCAGTACTGAGGGAGTGCCGCACTGTCAGAGGGTCAGTACTGAGGGAGTGCTGCACTGTCAGAGGGTCAGTACTGAGGGAGTGCTGCACTGTTGGAGGGTCAGTACTGAGGGAGTGCCGCACTGTCAGAGGGTCAGTACTGAGGGAGTGCTGCACTGTTGGAGGGTCATTATTCCCTGTCTCTCCTGCTCCCTCTCCGGTGAAGAGGAAATCCTTCTCGTTAAAGAATATTTTGGATTGTGGAATTTGTGAGGCTCTAAGGTGAGTGGAGACCATTTGTTTTTTTAAAGAACGCCCTGGTTTCCATGACAGCGAGGGATTGGTGTGATGAAGCAGATGACTGGGGAGCGGAGGATTGTCCGGGACCTGACACCGAGGGATCAGTGAGTCTTGGAGCAGCTGAGCCCACACATTGCCCATCGGACGGAGAGGTCAGAGTTCAGACCAGCCGGCTGGAAGCTCTCAGTCTGCAGGAGAAGGCTCAGGGGATGGGGCTGGTTACACAAACTCCAGTTCCGGCCTTCCAGCCTTTCTACATCAGCGTGATGGAAGAGGAGGAACGCTCGCTGGCAACCGGCTTCAGCCATGAGCAGAAGCTACTCCGTGAGTACCAGCAGAGAGAAGGAGTCAACGTCGAAGAGTTGGCCGTCTCCAGGTGAGAGACGCTTTGTGACTCAAACTGTTTGACCGAGTTTGGGTTGGATGGGGTAAATACAGAAAACCTTCCAACTCCTGGGGGAGACTGAAACTGGGGACAAAAATATAAAATAGTCACTAATGAATCCAAGGAGGAATTCAGGAGAAACATCTTTACCCAGAGAATGGGGAGAATATGATTGAATTGTTGAGGCGAGTTCTATCAATAACGTTCAGAGGGAAACTGGATAAACACACCCAGTGAAGAAATAGGAATGGTGCTGGGATGAGATGGAAGGGGGGCGGGGGGGGGGGGGGGGGGGGGGGGGTGGGGGGGAGGGAGGTTTGTGAGGAGCAAAAATGCTAGCACGGAGCGGTTGGGCCGAATGGCCTGATTCCATGCTGCTAACATCCCGCCCTGTCCCCCGGTAAATGCAGGTGAAGAGGTGACCCATTCAGCACAGCAGGATCCCAGGCCACATCCCCAGCCTGTGCTGGGTGAGCTGATTCAGTTGGAGTGGATCACTGTGTCGCACTCCCATCACTGAATGACTGTTGCAATGTTGTGGCAGTGGGATGGTGGGGAACATTGGCTGGAGGGAGAGGGAGAGGGAGAGGGAGAGGGAGAGCTACTGATCCCATCTGGTATATTTGTGCTCCGTCCTGGGCCAAGCAGGGAAGAGAGATTAACCGTGTAGAGGGGAGATTCATCAGAACGCTAACCGGGACAACCCGGGCGGCACGGTAGCACGGTGGTTAGCACTGTGGCTTCACAGCACCAGGGTCCCCGGTTCGATTCCCCGCTGGGTCACAGTCTGTGCGGAGTCTACACGTTCTCCCCGTGTGTGTGTGGGTTTCCTCCGGGTGCTCCGGTTTCCTCCCACAGTCCAAAGATGTGCAGGTTAGGTGGATTGGCCATGATAAATTATCCTTAGTGACCAAAAAGGTTAGGAAGGGTTATTCGGTTACGGGGATAAGGTGGAAGTGAGGGCTTAAGTGGGTCGGTGCAGACTCGATGGGCCGAACGGCCTCCTTCTGCGCTGTTTGTTCTATGTTCTAACACGGTTAAATTCTAAAGGACAGGCTCGGTGGGCGTGACTAGTGTTCAGAAAATTGAGGGCTGATTTAATTGAGGTGTTTAAAATGAGAAAAAAGATTTGATGGGGGGCAAATTGAGAAACTGTTTCCTCTGAATGGGAATATCCAGAGAGCGGGGGATTCATCTGACAGCTCGAGACAGCAGGGGGGGGTGGGGGGTAAGGGGGTAAGGGCTTGGGGGAGGGGGATTCATCTGACAGCTCGAGACAGCGGGGGGGGGGGGTAAGGGCTTCGGGAGGGGGATTCACCTGACAGCTCGAGACAGCGGGGGGGGTGGAGGGGGTAAGGGCTTGGGGAGGGAGATTCATCTGACAGCTCGAGACAGCTGTGGGGAGTAAGGGCTTGGGGGAGGGGGATTCATCTGACAGCTCGAGACAGCAGGGGGGGTGTGGGGGGTAAGGGGGTAAGAGCTTGAGGGGAGGGGGAACAATGTGGGGGGTAGGGGGTAGGGGCTTGGGGGTCATCTGGAGGTTTCAACACTGAGATTGATGGATTATTGATAAGTGTTAAAGAGGAATTTGGAGAAAAGACATCCGAATTGAGTTAATAGGTGAACGATGATCTGATTGAATGGCGGGATAGGCTTGAAGGACTGAATGGCCTTCTCCACTTACTCTATAACAGGTCCAAGGGGCTGAATGGCCTCCTGCTCATAATCAGGTGAGGGCGAGGTTAGATTTTGATGATCTTCCTCCTCTGGACACAGAGCTGGGTTGAGACAAGACTCGCGGGTGGAGAATGAGCAGCCGATATGCTTCTGACCCCCCTGGGAAAGGTACTGAGGCCAATAATTGAAACTAATGTAAGATTTCTGTTCCCCTCAGCTGTGAAGATGAAGGAGTTACGGAAAAATACGAGAAGGTTAAAGCCCGACATGGAGACAGAACCTTTGTCAAATTTATGAAGCGGATCTCCAGTTGTCCTGAACAGATTTTAAGGTGTGTGTGTGTGACCATGAATCGGATTGGAGCGAGAAACTGGGGGGGGGGGGGCAGAACACTGGGCACTCGCAGCCGGACGCATTCAGAGCACTGATCACTCAGACATTGCAGTGGGGGCTCGGGCAAGGTTCTCAGGTCAGGTTACAGGGCAGGCGATCAATCAACCAACAGAATTAAATATTCCAATTATTAATTTTCTATCAACTATAAAGTACTTTGATTTGATAATATTTGTGGTTAAATAGCAGAAGTGATGGAAATTTGAGATACAGTCAGTATGAGTAGTTTAACATATAGTTCAGTACAAACTGAGGAGTTAAGAGGTGCAAGGTGGAAAAACTAGGGCACCCCCAATGGTGGGAGGGTGTCATTACAACATGACTGTTTACAGACATAATTTCCATTGTAAACGTGACATAATGAAATGAAATGAAAATCGCTTAGTGTCACAAGTAGGCTTCAAATGAAGTTACTGTGAAAAGCCCCTAGTCGCCACATTCCGGCGCCTGTTCGGGGAGGCTGGTACGGGAATTGAACTCACGCTGCTGGCCTGCTCGGTCTGCTTTCAAAGCCAGCATCTATAATGGGAAGAATTGACAGAAGCGTGTTGGTAAAATGGCAGAAACATGGATCGAGGTTTCATGGGCAATAGTGCACAACGTAATAAAATATTTGATTTAATATAGATTGTCAATGTTGCCCCTTAAGGAAAGGTCACATATCCCAAAGCCTCTATCCATCTTTGTGACCAAATCCCTGTGTAACACTTTGAACCTATTCCATCAATCCATAGCTATCATCGCCCGTGACAGAATGTCATATTTCATCAAATATTTACAACTCCAGCACCCTGTCGCAACCCGGCTTTACAAAGAAATAACCACATTTCTGTGTCGCCTTTTACACTCTCGGGACATTCAATGAAATATTTTTCAGTCAATGAAATATTTTTTTGAAGTGTAGTCACTGTTACAATATGGCAAATGCAGCAGCCAAATTATACACAGCAAGATCCCACACACAGTAATGGCCATGGAATGGTTTGTTTTTTAGTAATGTTGGTTGAGGGAGTCAGGACATTGAGGGAAACCTCTGTGGTGGCTCGAGATAGACACTGGAGGCTTCCAGTAGTTAACAAAGGGGTTTATTGATGAAAGGCAAAGGCAGTTAGATAGCAGGCACAGAACATGATACAACAGCTCCTTACTCTCCACATCCCTGGCCTACACTGGGGTCCTGCCCCCAGGGGCTGCGCAAACCCCCATTGGCCGGGTTTCACACGCTTCAAAATAACGCTGCAATATTTTATGTCTACCTATCAGCACAGGTAGAGCCTCAGTTTAACACCTCAATTAGCAGCATTTCTGACGGTGCAGTGCTCCTTCAGTCCTGCATTGGAGTATCGGGCAAGATTTTTGTGAATCTCACATCAATGGAGTTATGACTCTTTTTAAAAATAAATTTAGAGTACCCAATTCATCTTTTCCAACCAAGGGGCAATTTAGCGTGGCCAATCCACCTAGCCTGCACATCTTTGGGTTGTGGGGGCGAAACCCACGCAAACACGGGGAGAATGTGCAAACTCCACACGGACAGTGACCCAGAGCCGGGATCGAACCTGGGACCTCGGTGCCGTGAGGCAGCAGTGCTAACCACTGAGCCATCATGCTGCCCCTGGGTTAAGACTCTCTGGCTGAAACTGAGAATACCCTCTGGGCCAGGGTGGATTCCAGGATATTGCTGATGGCTGTTTGCACATTTCAAATAGAGATGTTCCAGGGGAATGAGTGGCAGTGTGTGCGTTGAGAAGGTTATGTTCCAGGGGAATGAGTGGCAGTGTGTGCGTTGATGAGGTTATGCTTTTTGTATTTCTCTGAACTGATTCTGCTGAAGCCCTCGATACAATTGTTATCTCCAGACTGAGCTATTCCAACGCTCTCCTTGGCAACCTCCCATCTTGCACCTTCTGTAAAGTGAAGCTTATCCAAAAACTCTGTTGTTTGTATCTGAACTCTCTCAAAGTCCTCTTCCCATCGCTCCCTGTGATCATTGATCAATATCCTCCCTGTCCAGCATGACCCCGATATTAAAATCTCATCCTTATTTACAAATCCCTCCGTGGACTTGCCCCTCTCTATCTCTGTAATCTCCTCCAACCCTACAAACCTCCGTGATCTCTGCACTCCTCTAACTCTCACTCCAATTAAAGGGACAATTTAGCACGGCCAATCCACCTACCCTGCACATCTTTTTGGGTTGTGGGGGTGAGGCCCACGCAGATACGGGGAGAATGTGCCAACTCCACATGGACAGTGCAGCCCATCCATACCTGATTCGTAATTGTTCAGCCACTAGCGGCTGTGCCTTCAATGCCCTGGATCCCGCACTCTGCAATTCCCTCCCAAAACCTCTCCACTTCTCCTCCTCTCTCTCTACTGTTGATTTGCTGTTTAAAAACTCCCTTTTTGATCAAGCCTTTGGTCATTGACCACATCTCCTTATATGACTCTGTGCCATACTTGATAACGCTCTTATGAAATATCTTGGGATGTTTCACTGCTAAAGGTGCTATATAAATGCAGGTTGTCTGGGTTACAAGATGCTATTCTATGGGAATGTCAGTCTGTAGGGTGATACTTACTGTCTTGTTCTGCTCTTGGCGTAGCACAAGCTGCTTCCTTGATGTTCACTCTGACAAAGGAAGGTTCAGACGTGGAGATAACTTCAACACGTTTATTAAACTATTTTTAATTTTCCTACTCGGATTCTCCACTACTGTTAATCCTTCTATAGCTACTCAGACTGACGAACCAGTCTGCTACAAACCACGTGGTGGGTGTGATGTTGAATCAACCCTGTGTCTGTACTCACTGAGTGTCTCCACTGGAAAGAGGAAGATCATGTGTGTTGTGTCCTTTATATATCAGTTGGTGTAATGCCCTCCTGTGGTAGTGTCACCTCTGTGTGTATCGTGAATGCCCATTGGTCGTGTCCTATCTAACTGACCTATTGGTTGAGTGTCTGTGTGTCATGTCTCTGGTGCTCCCTCTAGTGTCTAGCTAGTCTACGTGTACTTACATTAACCCCTTGTGTATCTACAGTGATGCATATCACCACAGTTACACTTTTACACAAAGCAATTGTTAGCTTTTGATTTTTGCAAACTTGTTGCTTTAGATATTGTTGGAATGGGAGCCCCTTACTGATCTCCTCGCCCACCATGGCATTCGAATCAGCCATGCCAGTGTGTGAAACGTGTGCCAGTCCCAGAGTGTTTGAGTTCCAGCTGATGCCAGCCCTGGTCAACATGCTGAAAAGTGCAGCCACTGAAGGTAAGAGCAGAATCTGTACACGCCGTTCAACTGCTGATGTTTCAGAATCTAACCTCGTATTGTAATCTTTATTAGTGTCCCAAGTCAGCTTACATTAACACAGCAATGAAGTTACTGTGAAAATCCCCTAGTTGCCACATTCCGGCGTCTGTTCGGGGACACAGAGGGAGAATTCAGAATATTCAAATTACCTAACAGCACATCATTCGGGAATTGTGGGAGGAAACCGGAGCACCCGGAGGAAACCCACGCAGACACAGGGAGAACTTGCAGACTCCACACAGACAGTGATCCAAGTCGGGAATCGAACCTGGGACCCTGGAGCTGTGAAGCAACTGTGCTAACCACTATGCTACCGTGCTGCCCAAAAAACCATCGAGCCAGCCAGGAGTCGAACCTGGAATCTTTTGATCCGTAGTCAGACTGGCCCACTATACCCAGGCCTCGCAGTATCCTGTAAGTTTCAATAAGAACCCCCCCCCTCATCCTTCTAAACTCCAAAGAGGCCCTGTATAATCAGCAATACATCCCTGATCCTGTACTTGAATCCTCTCGCTATGAAGGCCAACATACCATTTGACTTCTTTACCGCCTGCTGTACCAGCATACTTACCTTTAGTAACTGGTGTATGAGGTCTCGTTGCACATTCCCCTCTCCTAATTTATGGATATTCAGATAGAACAATGAACAAAGAAATGTACAGCACAGGAACAGGCCCTTTGGCCCTCCAAGCCTGTGCTGACCATGCTGCCCGTCTAAACTAAAATCTTCTGCACTTCCGGGGTCCGTATCCCTCTATTCCCATCCTATTCATGTATTTGTCAAGATGCCCCTTAAATGTCACTATCGTCCCTGCTTCCACCACCTCCTCCGGCAGCGAGTTCCAGGCATCCACACCCTCTGTGTAAAAAAACTTGCCTCGTACATCTCCTCTAAACCTTGCCGCTCGCACCTTAAACGTATGCCCCCGAGTAATTGACCCCTCTACCCTGGGAAAAAGCCTCTGACTATCCACTCTGTCTATGCCCCTCATAAGTTTGTAGACCTCTATCAGGTCGCCCCTCAACCTCCGTTGTTCCAGTGAGAACAAACC
This sequence comes from Scyliorhinus canicula, assembly GCF_902713615.1. Classification (NCBI taxonomy): domain Eukaryota; kingdom Metazoa; phylum Chordata; class Chondrichthyes; order Carcharhiniformes; family Scyliorhinidae; genus Scyliorhinus; species Scyliorhinus canicula. The sequence continues at coordinate 4,093,934 of NC_052154.1, read as the reverse complement.
GAGTTTGTTCAACCGCTCCTCATAGCTAATGCCCTCCACACCAGGCAACATCCTGGTAAATCCCTTCTGCACCCTCTCTAAAGCCTCCACATCCTTCTGGTAGTGTGGCGACCAGAATTGAACACTATACTCCAAGTGCGGCCGAACCAAGGTTCTATACAGCTGCAGCATGACTTGCCATTTCTCATACTCAATGCCCTGGCCAATGAAGGCAAGCATGCTGTATGCCTTCTTGACTACCTTTTCCATCTGTGTTGCCCCTTTCAGTGATCTGTGGACCTGTACACTTAGATCTCTCTGACTGTCAATACTCTTGAGGGTTCTACCATTCACTGTATATTCCCTACCTGCATTAGACCTTCCAAAATGCATTACCTCACATTTGTCTGGATTAAACTCCATCTGCCATCTCACCACCTAAGTCTCCAAAGATCTAAATCCTGCTGTATCCTCTGACAGTCCTCATCGCTATCCGCAATTACACCAACCTTTGTGTCGTCTGCAAACTTACTAATCTGACCAGTTATTTTTTCCTCCAAATCATTTATATACACTGCAAACAGCAAAGGTCCCAGCACTGATCCCTGCGGAACACCACTAGTCACAGCCCTCCAATCAGAAAAGCACCCTTCCATTGCTACTCTCTGCCTTCTATAACCTATGATGTGGAGATGCCGGCGTTGGACTGGGGTGAGCACAGTAAGACGTCTTACAACACCAGGTCAAAGTCCAACAGGTTTGTTTCAAGCACTAGCTTTAAAGCACTGCTCCTTCCCGAACCTCACCTGAGGAAGGAGCTGCGCTCCGAAAGCTCGTGTTTGAAACAAACCTGTTGGACTTTAACCTGGTGTTGTAAGACTTCGTATTGTTCTATGACCTAGCCAGTTCTGTATCCATCTTGCCAGCTCACCCCTGTTCCGTGTGACTTCAGTTTTTGTACCAGCCTGCCATGAGGGACCTTGTCAAAGGCCTTACTGAAGTCCACTAAGTCCATTCAGATAATGGTCTGCCCTCCCATTTTTGCTCCCAAAGTGGCCAACCTCTCATTTATCCGAATTATACTGCATCTGCCATTCGTTTGCCCGCTCATTCAGCCTGTCCAAATCACACTGAAGCATCTCTGCGTCCTCCTCACAGCTCACCCTCCCACCCAAATTGGTGTCTTCTGCAAATTTGGAGACATTACATTTTGTTCCCTCATCTAAATCATTAATATATATTGTGAATAGCTGGGATCCCAGCACCAACGCCCAGGAGTCACTGCCATTTGGAAAAATATCCATTTATTCCTACTCTTTGTTTCCTGTCTGCCAACCAGTTTTCTATCCATCTCAACACACTACCCCTAATCCCATGCGCTTTAATTTTACACGCTAATCTCTAATGTGGGACTTTGTTGAAAGCCTTCTGAAAGTCCAAATATACCACATCCACTGGCTCCCCCTTGTCTACTCTACTAGTTACAGCCTCAAAGAATTGTAGTAGATTTGTCAAGCATGATTTCCTCTTCATAAATCCATGCTGATTCTGTCCGATCCTGGAGCTGTTTTCTAAGTGCTCTGCCATAAAATCTTTTATAATGGATTCTAGCATTTTCCCCACTACCGACGTCAGGCTGACTGGTCTATCAGTCCCTGTTTTCTCTCTACCTACCTTTCTCAATAGTGCGGTTACATTACCTACCCTCCAATCTGTAGGAACTGTTCCACCAATGCATCCACCATTTCTCGAGCTACTTCCTTAAGCACTCTGGGATATAGATTATCAGTCCCTGGGGATTTATCAGCCTTCAATCCCATCAATCTGCTCAACACTATTTCTCTACTAATATTGATCTCCCTCAGTTCCTCCCTCTCCCTAAATCCTGTGTTCCCCAACATTTCTGGTATGTTATTTGTGTCCTCCTTTGTGAAGACAGAACCAAAGTATCGATTTAGTTGCTCAGCCATTTCTTCGTTCCCCATTATAAATTCCTCTGTTTCTGTCTGTAAGGGACCTCTTTTTCTCTTCACACACCTGCAGAAACCTTTACAGTCTGTTTTTATGTTCCCTGCAAGCTTACTCTCAAACTCTATTTACCCTTTAATCAATCCCTTGGTCCTTCTTTGCTGAATTCTAAAGTGCTCCCAATCCTTAGACCTGTTGTTTTTCTTGGCCAATTTGTATGCTCCTTAATTGGATCAAATACTATCTCTAATTTCCCTTGTAAGCCATGGATTGGCCACATTTCCCGTTTTACTTTTGTGCGAGACAGGAATAAACAATTGTTGCAGTTCACCCATGTGGTCCTGGAATATTTGTCATTGTCTATCCACCGTCATCTCAATCCATCATAGCCAATTCACGCCTCATATCATCGTGGTTTCCTTTATTAAGATTCAGGAGCCTAGTCTCAGAATCAAATACGTCACTCTCCACCTTGATGAAGGATTCGATTATATAATGGCCGCTCATCCCCTAGGGGTGTCACACAGCCAGATTGCCATAGAACATAGAACAGTACAGCACAGAACAGGCCCTTCGGCCCTCGATGTTGTGCCGAGCAATGATCACCCTACTCAAACCCACGTATCCACCCTATACCCGTAACCCAACAACCCCCCCTTTAACCTTATTTTTTAGGACACTACGGGCAATTTAGCATGGCCAATCCACCTAACCCGCACATCTTTGGACTGTGGGAGGAAACCGGAGCACCCGGAGGAAACCCACGCACACACGGGGAGGACGTGCAGACTCCGCACAGACAGTGACCCAAGCCGGGAATCGAACCTGGGACCCTGGAGCTGTGAAGCATTTATGCTAACCACCATGCTACCGTGCTGCCAATTATTTCTTTCTCATTATACACTACCCAGTCTGGGATAGTCTGCTCTCCAGTTGATTTCTCAATGTATTGGTCCAGAAAACCATCCCGTATTCACTCCAGGAATTCTTCCTCTACGTTATTGTGACTAATTTGATTTGCCCAATTTATATGCAGATTAAAGTCACCCATAATTGGAGATCTCCCTTTATCATCTGTGTCTCTAATTTCCTGTTTAATGCCATTCCCAACATCAACACTGCAGTTTTGGGGTCTATGTGCAACCCCCACTAATCTTTATTGTCCCTTGGTGTTTCTCAGCTCGACCCACACAGATTCCACATCGTCAGAGCGAATATCCTTCCTGACTATTGCGTTAATTTTCTCTTTAACCATCAATGTAATTCCATCGCCTTTGCCTTTTGTCTGTCCTTCCTAAGTATGTAATACCCCTGAATGTTCAGTTCCCATCCATGGCCACCCAGCCACCATGTCTCTGTAATCCCGTTGGAACTGCTTCCAAGGCCGGTATATCCTTCGTTAAGAAAGGAGACCAAAACTCTACACAGTACGCTAGGTATGGTCTCAGCAATGCCAGTGTAACTAGACATCCCGACATTTATACGCCATCAGCCTCATAGCAAAGATCAACGTTTCATTTGCCGTCCTGATCAGTTGCTGTACCTGCAGACTAACATTCTCTGATTAATGGACCAGGACACCCAGATCTCTCTGCAATCTCTCCCCAATTACATAGTATATTTTTCTATTCTTCTTGCCAAAGTGGACAAGTTCACATTTTCACACATTATACTCCACCTGCCCTCCCACTTTGCCATCTTTACCCCTTTCCAGATTCTCGTCACAAAGAGTCACCTTTTAGTGATATTGATTGAGGGATAGACATTGACCAGGACTCTGGGGTTGGCGGAGATTACAGTGATGGAGGAGCAAGTGGCCATGGGATCTTTTACTGGCAAATGGCAGACTCACGCGGAAGACGCAGTCCCCAACAGAGCAGCACTCCCTCAGCACAGCAATGGATGTCACCTTAGATTATCTCCTGGAGCGGGGATTGAACCCACAGCTCGAAGGCGAGAGGGCTACTGGCTGGAGCGGGGATTGAACCCACAGCTCGAAGGCGAGAGGGCTACTGGCTGGAGCGGGGATTGAACCCACAGCTCGAAGGTGAGAGGGCTACTGGCTGATCCACAGCTGACACTAAATCATATCTCAACCTGTTTGGTTTTTTTCTGGATTGTGGCCACTTTTCAGTTTCTGAACGGTATCAATCCTCACATCCGGAAAAACACCGTACCTCGGCCCAATCCCCACCCTATCAACGTAACCCTACCTACCCCGGGTCCCTGGCGCTGTGAGGCAGCACTGTGCCACACTGCTGCCCTTGATGGAAGCAGACAGCCTGATGCTTTTCAGTTGAATGGAATGAGTTGGAATTACCTCCAACTCCTGGTCAGTTCTGGACACCACACTTTCGGAAGGAGATCAGAGCTTTTGAGAGAGTGCGGAGGATACTGACAAGAATGGTTTCAGGGGTGAGAAACATGAAATGTTTGGTTACTCTCCCGAGAGCAGAGGGGAAGGAGGGAACATGTGGTAGAGGTCTTCAAATTTTCTATTTTTTCTTTATACAGTAAATAAGGAGAAAGAGTTTCTGTTGGAGCTGAGGAGCAACATCATCCGGTGGAGAGCGAGGATCTGAAATGGCCGAAGGGGCAGATTTAATTGTAACTTTCAAAAGGGAGTTGGAAAGATTGGGGAGTGAGAGTCACACAGACAGAGAATGAGTGTAGCAGAGAGGATTTAGCCAGTTGTGTCTAGCAGCTCCCTGTAAGAGTAACTTATCGACTGCCTTCTTACTGTAACCCAGCACATTCAGATTGAACCTGCCACACCACACACTCAGGCAGAGGGCAGCATGGTAGCATGGTGGTTAGCATAAATGCTTCACAGCTCCAGGGTCCCAGGTTCGATTCCCGGCTGGGTCACTGTCTGTGTGGAGTCTGCACGTTCTCCCTGTGTCCGCGTGGGTTTCCTCCGGGTGCTCCGGTTTCCTCCCACAGTCCAAAGATGTGCGGGTTAGGTGGATTGGCCATGCTAAATTGCCCGTAGTGTCCTAAAAAAGTAAGGTTAAGAGGGGGGGGTTGTTGGGTTACGGGTATAGGGTGGATACGTGGGTTTGAGTAGGGTGATCATTGCTCGGCACAACATCGAGGGCCGAAGGGCCTGTTCTGTGCTGTACTGTTCTATGTTCTATTCCCTAACCACTCGCTCTGTGAAAACATTTCTCCTTCTGTCTCCATTGCTTCTTGTGTCAATCACCCGCAATCTGTGCCCTCTGTTCTCAATCTTTCCACCAATGGGAACAGTTTCTCCCTGTCGACTCTGTCCAGCCCCTCCATGAGTTTGAACATCTCGATCAAATCTCCTCTCAACCTTCTCTTCCCTCCCAAGGAAAACTGTCCCAACTTCTCGAATCTATCCTCATGACTGAAATTCCTCATCCCAGGAACTACATTCCTGAATCTTTTCTGCCTCTGTCTCCAACGTGTTCACATTCTTCCGAAAGGTTGGTGCCCAGAACTGGACTCAATGTTCCAGCTGAGGCCTGACCAGTGTTTTCTGTTCTCTGTGCCTCTATTGATACAGTTCAGGATGCTGTCAGCTTTATTAAACCAGAGAGACAACACACCATCACCCTGTCCTGACATTTCAATGAATGAATGCGCATACCCACCCAGATTTCTCTGCTCCTGGCAGCACAGTGGTTAGCACGACTGCATCACAGCGCCAGGAACCCGGGCTCAATTCCGGCCTCGGGTGACTATCTGTCTGTGTGGATCTTGCATGTTCTCCGTGTCAGCGTGGGTTTCTTCCGAATGCTCCGGTTTCCTCCCACAGTCAAAAAACTGCGTAGGTTAGGTGGGGTTGCGAGGATAGAGAGGAGGGTTGGTGTAGACTCGATGGGTCACGAGACTCCCTCTTCACTGTAGGGATGGAGTCTATGGAGTTTGCACCACTTAAGAATTTCTGAAACAAATTTTATATTTGTTTCTCCACATTTTTCATAACAAAATGAATCATCATATTTCTCCGCGTTGAATTTCGTCTGGCCATTCCACCAACTTGTCCCTGTCCTTTTGAAGTTCTATATCATCTTCCTCACAGTTCACATTGCTTCCAAGTGTTTTAATCATCAAAACAATTGAAATTCTGCCCTGTCAGTCTTGATCATTAATATATATCAGGTGAAGCAAGGTTCCCAACACAGACTCCTGGGGAACACCACAACAAACCCTCCTCCAGCCCGGAAAAACATCCATTAACCGTTACTCTGCCTCCCATCACTCAGCCAATTCCGTATCCATGTCACTCCTGTCCCTGTTATCCCGTGGGCTCCGGCTTTGCCCACAAGTCTCTTGTGCGGCAGTTTATCAAATACTTTTTGGAAATCCACGTACAGCACATCAACAACATTGCCCTCGCCAACTCTTTCTGTTACCCCTTCAAAAAAACCTTTAGCACATTAATGAAGCCTGACTTGCCGTGAACAGATCTCTGCTGGCTTTTCCTAATTAATCCACATTACCAAAGTGACAGCGAACCTTCCCTCAAGTTATTGTTTCTGAAGCTTCCCCACCCCCGAGGTCAAACTTTGGCCTGCAGTTGGTGGGCAGCATGGTAACACAGTGGTCAGCACAGTTGCTTCACAGCGCCAGGGTCCCAGGTTCGATTCCCGGCTCGGAGTCGGCACGTTCTCCCCGTGTCTGCGTGGGTTTCCTCCCGGGTGCTCCGGTTTCTTCCCAGAGTCCAAAGATGTGCAGGTTAGGTGGATTGGCCATGATAAATTGCCCCTTAGTGTCCAAAAAGATTAGGTGGGATTACTGGGTTTCGGGGATAATAATAATAGGGTGAGGCATGGGGCTTAAGTGGGGTGCTCTTTCCAAAGGGCCGGTGCAGACTCGATGGGCTGAATGGCCTCCTTCTGCACTGTAAATTCTATGTTCTATGTTATCCTTACACCCTTTCTAAAAGAGGAGTGAAACATGCTCAATTCTCCAGTCCTCTGGCACCATCCCCAAAGTAACAGAAAGCTGGAAAACTGGCCAGTGCCTCCGGAATTTCCACTCTAACGCCCCTCAGTGTTGTTGGATACATTTCAGCTGGCCCTGGTGCCTTATCCATTTGGAATACAGACAGCCTGTTCAATAACTAACTCAGTATCAATTTTGAACCCTTCAAGTATGTGAACAATTTCCTTTTTCACCATCTTCTTGCAGTAAAAACAGATGTAAAGTTTCCATGTCTGTTCTCAGCCATGCCTCCTGCCTCCATCTGTAAATCCCGTTTGCTCTCCTTTTAATCTCCATATATGCCTATAGAAGACTTTCACTTTCCATTTTGTGTTCGCTGCCAGTTTTTCCTCATACCCTCTCTTTAATTCTCCTACTTTGCTGTTGTCAATTCCCCTCTCAATCTTTTGTCTTGAGCCTGGTTCTTGGTTGTCTGATCTCCCTGACATGTTTTCTCTTCTTCTGGGCTGGGGGGGTGGGGGTTAATCTTTGACCCAGGGTTGGGGGCCGGGGGGGGGGGGGGGGGGGGAAGGGAGAGTAGGAGTTGAGCATTGGGGGATTGGATGGAAAAGCATTTCTACCAAAAAACTGAACACCTACGTTTTCACAGATTTTTCTTTGCAAAGAGCAGTCCATTGACCACATCCCTCAATAGAAAAAAAGTGAGACTCATCGAGCAATGTAATTGCAACATTTTTTTGTTCATTAGCTCTTGCCAAATTGATTGTGTCCTGGACCCCTCTTTCCTCTCCAGTACAGAAATGCTCTCCTCAATCAATGCTGCCACCTCCGCCTTTTCTTTCCTTCCCAGACACCTAGTGCCCAGAGATATTTAACACTCAGTCCTGTCCTTCCTTGAGCCAGTTCTCATCCTAATTCCAATCTGCGCCTCTAACTCGCCAATCTTACTGACCACACGCCATGAATTCACATATATGCTAGAGTTTATTATTTTCCCGCTCATGCTGGACTACCACCTCACTATTTCCTGCTCTGATGCTATTTCTGCATCTTGGTATTCCTGTCTGATATTTTTGCCTGGTTCCCACATCCCTGCCAAGTTAATTTAAACTCTCACCAGTAGCACTAGCAAATCAACTCGTGAAGAAAATGGGCCCTGTTTCTGTTTAGATGCAACATATCGGCCCTCCACAGACCCCAGCGTCCCAGAGCCAGTCCCAGTGTCCCAGGAATCTAAAGCCCTCCCGCCTGCACCATTATCCCAATTATTCATTCATCTTCTTTATCCTGCTCTTTCCATCTACACATGGTACCAGGTATATTTGTTACTTTTGAGGTTTCGTTTGTGAATTTCATGCCTAGATCCCTAAATTCCCTCTATCGGACCACAACCCGCTTTCTACCAATGTGGACCCTGACCACTCAGGGCGTTCTGCAATGTTCAGTGGCACCCTTGACCCTGGCACCAGGGAGGCACCACACCATCCTGTCTGGTCCCCTAACTATTGAATCTACTATCATTATAGCTCTTCCAGTCTCCTTTGTGCCTTCCTGTACAGCTGTAAACATGGTTCTGGCTGAATATTAATTCAATTGCAATGCACTCAGGGAACACCTGCCCATTACTTCTCAACTTTGATGGTGACACATTTCCCTCCTTCTGTATCCTGCATTGTGTGGGGCCCACGGAGCTCACAGCTCATTGTTGCGCCAGTTGATGCCAGTTGCTGCTAAGCTCCAAACGCCAGTGTGCAGTGTGCTGCAGCTGCTCATGACACTTCCTGCACGAATTAGTATTGAGCACATGGGAAGTGTCCTGGAGTTCCCACGTGGTACAGGATGTGCACCCCAGAGGCCAGAGCTGCCCTGCCATTCCGCTATTTGTAACTATGTTTCCCTTTCTATTTGATAATGACATTCAGCACTTTAAACAAAACTTGCTTCACTTTGGAATGCGTCATTTGACAAGGAAGTATTCAATGAACTCTTGCTGCTGATGTCCCCAACAGTTCTGTGCCCTCCTCATGATGGTCTGAATGGTCGCCTTCAGAGTTGTATTCTATTCCTCTCAGCCTTTGCGCTTGTCTGGAATTGTTGTTGGAAATTAAAAACGACACATTATAAACAATTATTTTGCAGAGGCCAGCGTGGAATTCGGGACAGTTCTGATCTACACGTGTGAGAGGAGTTGTTGGAGACCCAGTAATCAGTCACCCCTTGAGGAACGAGCCTTTGTACAGGGAGATCCAGACCAGCGATTCTTCAGATAATTGTTAATCATTTGTACTAAATAAAAACGGAGTGTTTAATTTAAAGCCTGTAGCTCTGCTGTTGGAATAACTGTGAGAGAAGGAGGCAGCGATGGGAGTTTGGTTGCAAGTCTACGTTTGGCCACCAGGTGGATCTGCACCACAACCAAAAGGAAGACTTGAATTGATTTAGAACCTTTCACAATTTCAAGAATTCCCAAAGCCAATGAAGAACAGTTTGATGTGTTGCCACTGTTAGAATATAAGAAAGTGGCAGCAATCTGTGCATCATAAACCCATCAAACAGCAGTGTGATGATGCAGATATCCCTCAATTATCAGTAAAAAACAGGGAAACGATTGGTTGGGACCGGGTGGAGAACTTACATTATTTGAAATGGAAGATACACCTCTGACAGTGCAGCACTCCCTCAGTACTGAACCTCTGACAGTGCAGCACTCCCTCAGTACTGACCCTCTGACAGTGCAGCGCTCCCTCAGTACTGACCCTCTGACAGTGCAGCACTCCCTCAGTACTGACCCTTTGACAGTGCGGCATTCCCTCAGTACTGACCCTCTGACAGTACAGCACTCCCTCAGTACTGACCCTCTGACAGTGCGGCACTCCCTCAGTACTGACCCTCTGACAGTGCAGCTCTCCCTCAGTACTGACCCTCTGACAGTGCAGCACTCCCTCAGTACTGACCCTCTGACAGTGCAGCACTCCCTCAGTACTGACCCTCTGACAGTGCAGCACTCCCTCAGTACTGACCCTCTGACAGTGCAGCACTCCCTCAGTACTGACCCTCTGACAGTGCAGCGCTCCCTCAGTACTGACCCTCTGACAGTGCAGGCGCTCCCTCAGTACTGACCCTCTGACAGTGCGCGCTCCCTCAGTACTGACCCTCTGACAGTGCGGCACTCCCTCAGTACTGACCCTCTGACAGTGCGGCACTTCCCTCAGTACTGACCCTCTGACAGTACAGCACTCCCTCAGTACTGACCCTCTGACAGTGCGGCACTCCCTCAGTACTGACCCTCTGACAGTGCAGCTCTCCCTCAGTACTGACCCTCTGACAGTGCAGCACTCCCTCAGTACTGACCCTCTGACAGTGCAGCACTCCCTCAGTACTGACCCTCTGACAGTGCAGCACTCCCTCAGTACTGACCCTCTGACAGTGCAGCACTCCCTCAGTACTGACCCTCTGACAGTGCAGCACTCTCTCAGTACTGACCCTCTGACAGTGCAGCATTCCCTCAGTACTGACCCTCTGACAGTGCAGCACTTCCTCAGTACTGACCCTCTGACAGTGCAGCAGTCCCTCAGTACTGACCCTCTGACAGTGCGGCACTCCCTCAGTACTGACCCTCTGACAGTGCAGCACTCCCTCTGTACTGACCCTCTGACAGTGCAGCAGTCCCTCAGTACTGACCCTCTGACAATGCGGCACTCCCTCAGTACTGACCCTCTGACAGTGCAGCACTCCCTCTGTACTGAACTGACCCTCTGACAGTGCAGCAGTCCCTCAGTACTGACCCTCTGACAGTGCGGCACTCCCTCAGTACTGACCCTCTGACAGTGCGGCACTCCCTCAGTACTGACCCTCTGACAATGCGGCACTACTCAGTATTGACCCTCTGACAGTGCGGCACTCCCTCAGTACTGACCCTCTGACAGTGCGGCACTCCCTCAGTACTGACCCTCGGACAGTGCAGCACTCCCTCAGTACTGACCCTCTGACAGTGCTGCACTCTCTCCCAGGGATTACTTGCTTCCTGGAATATGATGACTGGAACTGCACACAATACCGCACCAGCGCTCTATCCAATTCGCCGTAGTCCCAGATGACCACAGGCTGCTCTCTCCTTTGGCCCGAGGATTACCACACCTCGGGCAAGGGGCAAAGTTGAGAAATTGGGGCCTTCATGAATAACCCAGACATAAGGATCCTGCCACTGACCCCTGTGGAAGACCCACTTGAAACAGCTTTCCCTTTGCAAGGGCAGCCATTGACCATTACCCTTTGTTTACTGTTACTAGAACATAGAACATACAGTGCAGGAGGCCATTCTGCCCATCAAGTCTGCACCGACCCACTTAAGCCCTCACCTCCACCCTAGCCCCGTAACGTAATAACCCCTCCTAATCTTTTTGGTCACTAAGGGCAATTTATCATGGCCTAACCTGCACATCTTTGGACTGTGGGAGGAAACCGGAGCACCCGGAGGAAACCCACGCAGACACGGGGAGAACGGGCAGCCTTCGCACAGACAGTGACCCAGCCGGGAATCGAACCTGGGACTCTGGCGCTGTGAAGCCACAGTGCTAACCACTTGTGCTACCGTGCTGCCCAACTTTTTATCCAGTTTGCCACATTGCCCTGTATCCCGCTTTACCTTTTTGATCAATCTGCCATTTGGGTCTTTGTCAAGCACCTTGCTAAAATCCATGTACTCCTCATCTACTGCACTCCCTTCATAGGGGCTGAAATAGCTGCCTTGTAATACAGAAAATGCCAGCAGCGCAGGTTCAATTCCTGTACCGGCCTCCACACAGGTGCCCGGAATGTGGCGACTAGGGGCTTTTCACAGTAACTTCATTGAAGCCTACTCGTGACCATAAGTGATTATTATTATTATAAACCCTTCTTGTCACTTACTCAAAGAATTCAATCAGATTTGTACGGCAAGACATTCCTTTTTTAAAAAATAATTTTTATTCAAATTTTTCAACAACAAATTTTCTCCCAAAAGTAAAGTAAACAAGGTGTAGAACTAAACAGAAAGAGAATCCTCCCCCCCCCCCCCCCCCCCCCCCGTACAAAGCGATAAATTAATAACTTAATAACAATACAAAAAAGAAGAAAATAGCAAACACACCGTCGCAAAAACAAACCCCCTTAACAGACCCCGACCCCCCCCCCCCCCCCCCCCCCCCCGGGTTGCTGCTCAGACAGACCACCCTCTAACCCTCCGCCAGGAAATCGAGAAAAGGCTGCCACCGCCGGAAGAACCCTTGCACCGACCCCCTCAGGGCAAACTTGACCCTCTCCAGCCTGATGAACCCGGCCATGTCATTGATCCAGGCCCCCAGGCTTGGGGGCTTCGCGTCCCTCCACTGTAACAGGATCCTGCGCCGGGCTACTAGAGACACAAAGGCCAGGGTACCGGCCTCTCTCGCCTCCTGCACTCCCGGCTCCGATGCTACCCCAAAGATCGCGAGCCCCCAGCCCGGCTCCACCCTGGACCCAACCACCTTGGACAAAGTCCCCACCACCCCCTTCCAAAACCCCTCCAACGCCGGACACGCCCAGAACATGTGGGTGTGGTTCGCCGGGCCTCCCGAACACCTCCCACACCTGTCCCCCCCCCCCCAAAGAACCGGCTCAGCCTGGCCCCAGCCATGTGCGCCCTATGCAGCACCTTCAGCTGAATTAAGCTGAGCCGTGCGCAAGAAGAGGACGAACTCGCCCTCCCCAGGGCGTCCGCCCACGTCCCATCGTCAATCTCCTCCCCCAGCTCCTCCTCCCACTTCGCTTTCAGCTCTTCCACCGAGGCCTCCTCCTCCTGCATCACCTGATAAATTGCCGAGATCCTCCCCTCACCGACCCACGACCCCGAGAGCACCCTATCCTGCATCCCCCTAGGCGGCAGCAGCAGGAACTCCGCCACCTGCCGCTTAACAAACGCCCTAATCTGCATATACCTGAAGGAATTCCCTGGGGGGAGACCCCACCTCCCCTCCAACTCCTCTAAAGTCGCAAACTTCCCATCGAGGAAAAGGTCCCCCATCCGCCTGATGCCTGCCCTGTGCCAACTCAAAAACCCACCATCTATTCTCCCTGGTACAAACCGGTGATTGCCCCATATTGGGGCCCACACTGAGGCCTTCACTTCCCCCCCTGTGCCGCCTCCACTGCCCCCCACATTTTGAGGGACGCCACCACTACCGGACTCGTGGAGTACCTTGCCGGGGGGAGTGGAAGCGGGGCCGTCACCAATGACTCCAAACTCGTACCCACACAGGACGCCACCTCCAACCTCTTCCATGCAGCACCCTCCCCCGCCATCACCCACCTGCGAATCATTGCCACGTTCGCAGCCCAGTAATACCCATACAGGTTGGGCAACGCCAAGCCACCTACCTCCCTTCTTCGCTCCAGGAATACCCTCCTCACTCTCGGAGTCTTCCGCGCCCACACGAACCCCAGAATACTCTTGTTAACCCTCTTTAAAAAAAGCCTTCGGAATCAATATGGGGAGGCACTGGAAAAGAAACAAAAACCTCGGGAGCACCGTCATCTTAACTGACTGGACCCTACCCGCCAAAGAGAGTGGCAGCGCATCCCACCTCCTGAACTCCTCCTCCATCTGTTCCACCAGCCTCGAAACGTTTAGCCTGTGCAGGGCCCCCCCCAGCTCTGAGCTATCTGGACCCCAAGATATCTAAAGCTCCTCTCCGCCCTCTTCAACGGGAGCTCTCCTATCTCCCTCTCCTGGTCCCCCAGGTGTAGCACAAACAGCTCACTCTTCCCCACGTTGAGCTTGTAGCCGAAAAATCCCCAAACTCCCCAAGTATCCTCAACACCTCTGGCATCCCCCCGCCAGATCCGCGACGTACAACAGTAAATTGTATGCGTACAGCGACAACCGGTGCTCCCCCCCCCCCCCCCCCCCCGCACAATCCCCCTCCAGTTCTTCGTATCCCTCAGCGCCATGGCCAGGGGCTCAATCGCTAACGCGGAGAGCAGGGGGTACAAGGGGCACCCCGCCTCATCCCCCGGGAAAGCCGAAAGTCCTCTGACCTCCTCCCATTGGTCACCACACTCGCTACCGGGGAGCTGCACAGCAACCTCACCCAGCTGATGAACCCCTCACCAAACCCAAACCTCCTCAGCACTTCCCACAGGTAGCTCCACTCCACCCTGTCAAAAGCTTTCTCCGCATCCATCGATGCTACTATTTCCGCCTCCCCAGCCGCCGACGCCATCATCATAACATTAAGAAGCCGCCGTACATTGACATTCAGCTGCCTCCCCTTCACAAACCCCGTTTGGTCCTCATGGATAACCATCGGGACCACATCTTCCACCCTCCTAGACAGTACCTTCGCCAACAACTTTGCGTCCACGTTGAGGAGCGAGATCGGCCTGTAAGACCCACACTGGAGGGGGTCCTTATCCCCCTTCAGGATCAGTGAGATTATTGCTCTAGACATCGTCGGGGGCAGAGCCCCCCCCTCTCGCCTCATTCAGGGTCCTCACAAGCAGCGGGCCCAGCAGGTCTGAGAACTTCTTATAAAACTCCACCGGGAACCCGTCAGGTCCCGGTGCTTTCCCTGTCTGCATGCTCCCAAACGCCTCCATCAGCTCCTCCAACTCGATTGGGGCCCCAGACCCTCCACCCGCTCGTCCTCTACTGTTGGGAACTCCAGCTTATCCAGAAAGCGGTCCATCCCGCCCACCTCCCTGGGGGCACCGCCTGGTACAGCCCCTCGTAAAAGGATCTGAACACCCCATTAATGTCCCTGCCACCCAGCACCAGGTTCCCTCCTGCATCTGTGACTCCCCCCATCTCTCTCGCTGCCTCCCGCTTCCGGAGCTGGTGGGCCAGCATCCGACTTGCCTTCTCCCCGGACTCATACACCGCCCCCTGCGCCCTCCTCCACTGCGCCTCCGCCTTCCGGGTGGTCAGTGTATCAAACTCCGCTTGGAGACTGCGACACTTCCTCAAAAGCCCCTCCTCCGGGACATCCGCATACCTCCTGTCCACCCTTACCATTTCTTCCACCAACCTCTCCCTCTCTCAACCCTCTCCCCCCTCTCCCTGTACGCCCAAATGGATATCAGCTCCCCTCTAACCACCTTCAGCGTTTCCCAAACCACCCCAACTTGCACCTCCCCGTTATCGTTGGCTTCCAGATACCCCTCTATACCCCTACGGACCCGCCCACATACTCCCTCCTCTGCCAGAAGCCCCATATTTGACCCCCACAGCGGGTGCTGATCCTTCCCCTCCCCCAGCTCCAGGTCCACCAAACATGGAGCATGGTCAGATATGGCTATTGCCGAATACTCCGCCCCCACCACCCTCGGGATTAGCGCCCTGCTGAGAACAAAAAAGTCAATCCGGGAATAAGCCTGGTGGACATGGGAGAGAAAGGAGAACTCCCTACCCCCCCCCCCCTCCCCCGGCTTCAAAAACCTCCAAGGGTCTACCCCTCCCATCTGATCCATGAACCCCCTCAGCACCGAGGCCGCCGCCGGCCTCTTGCCCATCCTAGACTTCGAACGATCCAGAGCCGGATCCAACACAGTATTAAAGTCCCCCCCCCCCCCTCCCAAGATCAAACCCCCCGTCTCCAGGTCCGGGATCCGGCTCAACATTCGCCGCATGAAGCCCGCATCATCCCAGTTGGGGGCGTACACATTGACCAGAATCACCCGCTCCCCCTGAAGCCTACCACTCACCATTACGTATCTACCTGCACTGTCCACCACCACATTAGACGCCACAAACGACAAGCTCTTGCCAACTAAGATCGCCACCCCTCGATTCTTCGCATCTAGCCCCGAGTGAAACACCTGCCCCACCCAGCCTCTTCTCATCCTCACCTGATTCGCCACCTTAAGGTGTGTCTCCTGGAGCATAGCTACGTCCGCTCCCAGCCCCTTCAGGTGCGCCAAGACCCGGGACCGCTTCACTGGTCCATTCAGCCCCCTCACATTCCATGTGACCAGCTGAATCTGGGGGGTCTTTCCCCTCCCTCTGCGCTGGTCAGCCATAGCTCTCCCTCGGCTCACCACGTGCCCGGAGAACCCCCCAGGCCCGTTCCCCATGGTGGCAGACCCCCCTGCCCCTACGGCCCCTGCAGCAGCAACTCGGTACCCCCCTACTTCCCCCTCCCCCCCCCCAAGCTAGGGCCCCCCCCTAGCTGCGTAACCCCTACCATTGTACTTCCGTAAGTCAGCCGACTCCTGCTGACCCCGGCTGCTCCCGCCATCCCGACGACCCCCCCCCGATGCAACACAACCACCATTCCCCCCCCCCCCCCCCAGTGGTGGCCCCGCCCCCTACTCCTCCAGTGCGGGGAAGAAAGCCCGCGCTTCCATCCCAAACCCCGCCCCCCGACCCAACACGGGGGGGGGGGGGGAAAGACTGTCACATGACCCAGCGGGACTGCGAACAGCTCCCCAACTCTCCACCAGTGAAAAAACGAAAAAGCACCCCAATAAATAAATAACAGGCCCAAAAAGCGAAAAAGCAGAACAGGAAAAAGGCAACATCAAACACAGCCAATAAAACGAAAGGGTACCAAGGAGGACAGAGCCTCCGGACTATCCACATCATTCCCCAGCCCCCCAATCCTCAGTTCGAGTCCAACTTCTCTGCCTAGACAAAGGCCCAGGCCTCCTCCGGAGAATCAAAGTAGAGCTGGCGGTCCTTGTAAGTGACCCAGAGGCGAGCCGGCTGTAGCAGGCCAAACTTCACCCCCTTCCTGTGAAGCACTCCCTTCGCCCGATTGAAACCAGCCCTTCTCTTCGCCACCTCCGCGCTCCAGTCCTGATAGATCCTGATCTCTGCATTCTCCCACCTGCTGCTCCTTTCCTTCTTCGCCCATCTCAGCACACACTCACGGTCAACGTAGCAGTGAAACCGGACCAGCACCGCCCTAGATGGCTCGTTCGGCCTGGGCTTCCTCAACAGCACTCGATGGGCACCCTCCAGCTCCAAGAGTCCTTGGAACGACCCCGCGCCCATTAACGAGTTCAGCATCACAACCACGTAGGCCCCCAAATCCGAACCTTCCAGCCCCTCCGGGAGGACCAGAATCCGCAGGTTCTTCCGACGGGAGCGATTCTCCATCTCCTCCATCCTTGCTAACCATTTCTTGTGAAGTGCCTCATGCGACTCCACCTTCACTGCCAGGCCCAGGAGTTCGTCCTCGCTCTCAGAGGCCTTTTGCTATAACTCTCGGATCTCCGCACCCTGAGCCGTCTGAGTCGCCATGAGCTTGTCCAGCGAGGCCTTAAACGGTTCCAGGATCTCAGCCTTCAGCTCTCTAAAGCAGCGATGGAGCAGCTCCTGCTGCCACGCTGCCACTTCCCTGCCCGCCGCCATCTTGTTTTTCTTGCCTCGCACCTTTCTCGGCTCCAAAGCCGATTTTTTGGCCGCTCCACTCCTGGTCCAGTCCATCCACCGGCAGATGAGCACAGTGGACGTGTTCCCACCTGGGGAAAAGCTCAACCAGCACCGCTGCGGGCCCTTAAAAGAGCCCGAAAGACCAAAAATAGCGGGAGCTACCGAACGTGCGGCTTAGCTCCGCATCACCACAACCAGAAGTCCAAGGCAAGACATTCCTTTAACAAATCCATGCAGACTATCCCTGCCTAGTCCATGCCTTTCTGTGTGACAGTTAATCCAACCTCTCAGCAATGATTGTACTAATTTGCCCACCCCAAGACTAACTGGCCTATAACTGTTTGGCATTTTCTTTGATCCTTTTTAAACAATGGAACCACGTTTGCATTTCTCCAGTCTTCCGCTACCTCCCCTGTGTCCAGTGAGGATTGGAAAATCATCCTCAGAGCATCTGCTATCTCCTCCCTGACCTCCTTCAGAGGCCTCAGAAACAATCCATCTGGCCCTGGCAATTTATCAACTTTCAAGGATTCCAATCCTTTGAGTACTTCTTCTCTCTCTATGATTATCCCATCCAATATCTGTGTTCCTCCTGGACGACTATATCTACATCATCCATTTCCTTTGTAAACACAGACACAATATTGATTTAAAACCCTTCCCACAGCCTCTGCATCTATACACAAGTTCCCCTCTTCATCTCTGACAGGTCCCACTTTTTCCTGAACTGTTTACCATTAATATATTGGTAAAATATCTATTTTCTTTAACTTTAATCGCTTATCTTTTTTAATGCCCTCTCTTTGATTTCCTTATTTACTTTGTCCCTGCACTACTTCTACTCGTCCAGGCTACTTGCAGTACTTGCTTTGTTCCCACCACACACTTTCTTTTTCTATTTCATCTTCCGCTGTATTCCTCTAGACAAACAACGGTGGGTGGGGTGTATAGATTTGGCAGTATCCCGCTTATTCTTGGGGGGGGGGGGGGGGGAAACATGTCAACTTTATACATTTAGGATTCCTCCTTTTTAATGCTTCCTCCTGGTTTCCCACTGATTTATCCTCCAGCATTACTGACCAGTCCACCTCAGCCAAGTCCCTTCTCATTTCTGCAAAATTCACCTCCCCCCAGTTCAAAACTTTTCGTCCTGCTTTATCTCTGTTCATTTCCATGGCAACGCTGAATCTAGCTGAATTGTGATCACTATCCCCGATATGATCGCCAACTGTCACTTCACCCACTTGCCCTTCTTCGTTCCCCAAGACTATGTCCCTCGTTGGCTGTGTCACTA
This sequence comes from Scyliorhinus canicula, assembly GCF_902713615.1. NCBI lineage: Eukaryota > Metazoa > Chordata > Chondrichthyes > Carcharhiniformes > Scyliorhinidae > Scyliorhinus > Scyliorhinus canicula. Next base: position 4,075,389 of record NC_052154.1, on the reverse strand, counting down.
ATTGGATGTCCGCAAATGTCTTTATAATTTCTCATCTCACCCCAACTACTTTCACATCCAGGTTTGCTGACCTTAAGTCATCCTCTGTGCTGATACCATCATTAATTAACAGGGCCACGTGCTCTCAACTTGCTGTCCTCCCTAAATGTTACAAGTCCTTCAATATTCAGATCCCAATCAATGTAATCCTGTAACCATGCCTCAAATGTATTTATTAATTTCTATTTGTGCTATCAGTTAATCTGTTTGGTTTCAAATGCTAAATGCGTTTAGATAGAGCCTTCACTTTTGGCCTTTTAATACTTTTGTAGCATCCAGCCGTACATGCCGATTTATACCATGTCCCTTGTCAAGTTGTTTATCATTTCCCATATTAATACCTTTCTCTCATTTTGTCTTTACTCTGGTATACCACACCATCTCAAATTTGATCCTTCCCCTATTATTCAGTTTAAAACTCTATTTCCCTGGATATGAAGCTCGCTAGATTAGCCCTGGTGTCGACCATCCCAACAGTACAGGTCCCACTTCCCCCACAACTGGTGCCAGTGCCCGACAGTCAGGAAACACATTCCCCCCACAATCAGGAAACCCATTCCCCCCACGAGCAGGAACCCATTTCCCCCACGAGCAGGAACCCATTCCCCCCATGAGCAGGAACCCATTCCCCCCAATGAGCAGGAACCCATTCCCCCCAATGAGCAGGAACCCATTCCCCCCAATGAGCAGGAACCCATTCCCCCCATGAGCAGGAACCCATTCCCCCCATGAGCAGGAACCCATTCCCCCCCCCATGAGCAGGAACCCATTCCCCCCCCATGAGCAGGAATCCATTCCCCCCACACCAATCTTTGAGCCACGCATTCATTTATCTAATCTGATTTGTCCAATGCCAATTTACATGTGGCTCAAGTAATAATCCAAAAATTATTACCTTTGGGGTTCCGCTTCTCAATTTAGTCGCTAGCTTCTCATATTGACGAGGCAGAACATTCTTCCTCATCCTGCCTGTGATGGATACACATGTGGACCATGGCCACTAGATTCTCCCCCTCCCACTGCAAGTTCTTGGCAGATGTCCTGAACCCTTGGCACCTATTTTCCAGTCGTCTGGACTCTCGCTGCTTGTTACAGAGAACAGTGCCAACCTGCTCATTCTACTGTTCCCTAACACCACCACATTCTTATGGACTCCCCCCAGTTGAATTGCTCCTGTACCACAGTACCACAGCCAATAAGCCCATCCACCTGCAACCCCCACTCTCAGCCAAACAAGCGGAGAGAATTGTTGGGACAATTGCAGAGGCCAACACTCTGCACTCCCCTTCTCTGCCTTGGCTGCAATCACATCCTCCTGGTCCCTGACTACTTTCCAAACCAGAAGATCCCATCCCAAGGGATGTGACTGAGATGAGGAGGAATTTCTTCACTCCGAGGGTAGTGCCTCTTTGAAATTCCTTATCCCAGAGGGCCTTAAAAGCTTGGTCATCGAGAATATTCAAGATAGAAGGAGAGAGACTTCTTGGTACTAATGACATCAAAGGATATTAAGGGTAGCAAGGAAAACGGTGTTGAGCTGGGCAATCAGCCATGATCAAGTTGAATAGCACAGCAGGACCGAGGGGCTGAATGGCCTCCGCCTGTTCCTATTTTCCAGTGATCTCTCGATCAATAACCAAAAACAGATGATGTGGTCATTTATGTCATTGATATTTGTGGAGGCTTCCTATGCATAACTGGCTGTACAAGTGACTTCACTTCACTGTCCATGCATTGTTTGGGGAGTCCCGAACGACACTGTATCGATACACGTATTGCATCACAATGTACAAAAAACGAATTCTCAGGACATCGCAAGGCGAGAGATCCAGCCATCCCAAAATGCCCTTCAGAAAGTGGCTCTGAGCTGCCTTCTTGAACCGCTGTAACCCGTTGTGAAGATGATGTGCAGGGCGGGCCCGTGATAAATATTGACAATAGAAACAGGTTGTGAAGCAAACCAACTCTAAAAAATCAACAGAAACTAAGTTTAAAAAAGAAATGGTAAATGTGCATCTTTAATAAAGCAAATTTAATTATATAAGCTTAAATGATGAAATACAAAAAAAAATTACAATTGCAGTTTCAAATGTTTCTGCTTTGACTCTCAACTTCAGGTGAACACATCCGGGAGAACGAGCTGCCCTGGGCCCTTTGCTCATTAGCAACTTGGGGCAGGAACATCGGCGAGGGAGAGAGAATACTGCAGAATTCCCCTAGACACCATCACAGCCCTCAGATTCAAAGGGTCAAGAAGGAGAGGGCGAGAGAAAAGAGAAAGGATCGACATGTTACTCTGTCCCTGAACTTGAGTGGGGGCAGGGTTCATCAGGCACTGTTCACCACCCACACCATAATTAAAACACAGTGTTAGTCCACACACACACACACCCAGCATTCTCACTCTGCCCTACGTTAGAACAGGTACACCTGGGAATGATAGGGGCCACTGCTGACATCTGGCACAGATGTTGGCTATGGGGTGGATATGCTATCAACATTTACAGCTCCAGTACAACTGACCAGGTCGAGTCCCACACTTTTAACAGAGTATCCAAGAGTTTAGCAATTTTTACACATTATGTAGCAGGCTGAGGGCAGCATTGACTAAAAATAGTGGACCCGTCACTCTCTCCCCATTTAATCCATGTCTGTTCCGAAGGAAAGACTATTCAATAAACATCTCCCTCGGGTAACGGGTCAAATCTTCACACCCAGTTCCGTCTCGGGTGCCACTTCAGGGACTCAACCAGGAGACACACTGGTATCTGGTTGGGTCCTGGTTTTTAAATATCAAAAGTAACTCTCACTCAGGTCTCACCACCAATGTCTCACGGCATCAAACCTGCCACTTAAGGATATGCCAAGGTGCCTCCAATGGTTAGCTCCCAGATGAACAGTCTTCAAAGCGAAAACAGAAGGGCCTCCAATTTGTTAATATAAAACCTCCCAGGTTTTTCTCTTCCAACAGTGATGTGACACATTCGGCTCACCACTACTTTCACAGGGCAGTTAGAGATGGGCAACAAAGGCAGGTCCTGATCCCGACATCCACATCCCAGGAAAGAATTCGGGAGTCTCATTTTTTCAGTTCTGCAAAAACTAAAGTCTAATTTTACGTGAACAAAATGCAGGCAGACCAGCTGTTTATTTATACAGTAAGCAGGGTTCGTTTGGCAGATTTATTTGAGAACTTTAACACTCTGCACGGGTGATCGACGCGAGTTGTCAAATCCTTGGGTGAACGCAATTTGATATCCTGTTTGAAAACCGAGCCCTTTGACCATGAGGATACAATAGCCCCACCAACACGCTGCATTCAAACCGGAACTGATGCCCATCTTCTGTGTGTTCTGCAGTTTATAGCACCAGGAGGTGGAGATATAGAGGTGTTCAATAGAAAAAGTGGACTCGCCACTCGCCTGACCACCATCTTCATTAGAACAGTTTACCAAATTAGTCAAATGCACTTTTAAAACCCATCTTTACTTACATATTTTAAAATATACAGTGATGGTATTATGTTTTAGAAAATACAAAAATAAGATTAATACTGTTGATGCATTTACACAAATATTAAGTTTTTTTTTTAAGTGGAGATCTGTTAGACTCTCCAATTGGAGGAGTCAAATCATTTAACACAATGCAAGCCAATCAAAAATGACAATTGTGTAAAAGAATTATCAAAACTAGTTCGACAGGACTACATTGGACATTCCTCTGCTCCCTTCATTGCAGATTGGGTTCCAACTTCAATTCACACACACACACACACAATCAGTCACCACGGAGGGACACTGGACCGAGGAAGGTGAAAATCCCAAACGATATACTTCCATCATTGGCACACAATTGCCTCAAGAGGTCTTGAAGGTGGGGATGTAACTTGTCAGAGTTCCACTTTTAGGGTTGCCAAATACCCACCAGAGTTAATCTCCTGTACACAGGTTTGACTGAAACCCGGGGGGGGGGGGGGGGGGGGGGGGGGGGGGGATCAGGCGTTTACAGAAATGGTCGTGTGGATGTGATTTTCTCGTTTACTTCTGAGAGTTTTATCACCATACTGGAAAAAGTGGGAAACAAGACGGTTTGATCAGGCGGGGCAGTTGGTCATCTGGGAAATCTTCCGGGAACAGAAATGGCAAGACTGAGGGTCTGACACTTCCCCAGTCAGGAACAGTGAGAGGGGGAGCCATGCAGTTTTCCAACCACGCTACGGTGGTGACATTAAACGTGTAGGTCAGTTACCAGGTGGGTGGTCAGCCAAGGGATTCAAGGAGTTAGAGGCAATTTTTTAAAAAGGGTATGCGTGTAAGGACGCCATCAAGCAGGAATGCTAAATGTTGGTCACCCCAATTTCTTTACGATGATTTATTTTTAATATACTGCGTGGGCATGCATGTGTAAAGAATAAAATCCAAAGCAAGCAGTTCCTCACGGTTGGTGGTTTTTGTCAGGTGTGGGTAGGCTGGTGTTTGAAGGATGACCACAGCTCGGGGGCAGATACAACCACAGTTATCACCCAGCTCACCGCATGCGACACGAATGAATGAAACTTTTTGTAAAAACTTATTTTTGAAGAAACGTTGCATTAGTGGGTGGGAACAGAGGTTGCGGGTTGATTTGCAGAATTTAATTTAAAATCAACCTACGGCTCAAACTGTTGCTGAAATTGCAAACTTCGGTAAGATCTCTTGTGAAATTCAATCAAGCACAACCAATCCCACCGCCCTCCATCTCCCCCGCCCCTCTCCGCCCAAAACGATACTGCTCGGTTGCTCAACTAAACCGAATCAAATGTCCTCGTCCCAAAAACCTGTGATGTTTGCTGAAGGAATTGCAAGATCAAGTTTTGAACAACAAGAGGGGGTCCCAGTAGCTGGGCGGTGAATGCAGTTACAATATATCGACAGCAAGACACTAGCAATGTGTGAATTCACTTTTACAAACAGGAAACTGCAGGAGCACTTCAAAACATTGTTTTCAATCCTACCATGAGCACAAAAAGTCTAATTTGTCCAGTATCTGACAGATGCAATTTTTATTTTTAAAAAAACAACAGAAAATCTTTTAAAGTTAAAAAATCTGACTTCCTATATGGCACTTCATCCGAGAGAATAAAGACCACAACTGCTGCCTTAATCTGAAAGAAGGTGAGAGGGATGAGTAATTCAGACTGTGGCCACATGTGACCAACGTGTGGGTAGAAGTCAGTCCCTATTTCACAGTCACACTGTCCTTATTTTTATATAGTTCCATTATTATTTCCTAGGCCAACATTTACAATGGGAAGAGTCAGACTGTAATTATAGTCCCATTGTCACCATTGGTGGTGTTTCCACAGGAGATGTAGTTACAGTGTGACACACATTTACTTAGGAAATACCCATCATAGGTGTTGAAGTATAAATTTATAATGGAAAAAAGGTGGCAGAAAGTGCATGTAAGATTTTTAACACAGATTTTCCATAGTCCCTGTGTCTGGTAACAGCCTCAAAGTATTATCTAAAGCAGCTCTAAATCTGGCTTCAAATCCTCTATCAAAGGGTGTAAACCCCAAAGTGTCAATATCGTCTTCCGTACGGCTGTTTATATACATTTTCATCATGTTTCTACATTTTTAATTTTTACTTCTGAATTTGGATCTGCAGGAGGCATCTTCCCAAATAACCTAAACCAACCCGATTCCCTTCCTCTCCAACAAATTACCCTCTCCCCCCAGTAGCTCCATCAGGGTGATGGTGGGAGGCAGGTCAGGCACAGATTTCCCATTCTGGAGGGTTGGAGAAATTCATACACCTGACGAGGAAGAGCAGGTTCTGGGTGGAAAAGGATAGCCGATCACTGTAACTGAGCAACTCATTGACAAGTGAAGTGAAACAGCAAATACTTGGAGATGACACCCAGCTGAGATCAGACTGTAGGGCATTCCAATCCAGGGCTGTCCAGTGTCACACTGGTCAGAAAGGCAGAATTTGGAAACTCTAAGGCGGTGTATTTCATTGGCTGGTTGCTAAACCAGCTGAAAAGAACACAAAATCCTTCATGACCTTTTGTAGAGCATTCATAGGAGAAAGAGAGATAGAAACAAATGGAGCTTCACAGCGAACATGAGAGAACAAGTATGATAGAGAAAGTCCGAGTGAGCAAGCAAGAGCGAGAGAGAGAAAAAGAGAGCGAGAGAGAGAAAAAGAGAGCGAGAGAGAGAAAAAGAGAGCGAGAGAGAGAAAAAGAGAGCGAGAGAGAGAAAGACACGGAGAGCGTGCAAGCGAGAGAGACACGGAGAACGTGAGAGAGAGAACATGTGCGAGATATGAAGAGCGTGCGAGAGAGACAGAGAGCGTGCGAGAGAGACAGAGAGCGTGCGAGAGAGACAGAGAGCGTGCGAGAGAGACAGAGAGCGTGCGAGAGAGACAGAGAGCGTGCGAGAGAGACAGAGCGTGCGAGAGAGACAGAGAGCGTGCGAGAGAGACAGAGAGCGTGCGAGAGAGACAGAGAGCGTGCGAGAGAGACAGAGAGCGTGCGAGAGAGACAGAGAGCGTGCGAGAGAGACATAGAGCGTGCGAGAGAGACAGAGAGCGTGCGAGAGAGACAGAGCGCGTGCGAGAGAGACAGAGCGCGTGCGAGAGAGACAGAGTGTGCGAGAGAGACAGAGTGTGCGAGAGAGACAGAGCGCGCGCGAGAGAGACAGAGCGCGCGCGAGAGAGACAGAGCGCGCGCGAGAGAGACAGAGCGCGCGCGAGAGAGACAGAGAGCGCGCGAGAGAGACAGAGCGTGCGAGAGAGACAGAGAGCGTGCGAGAGAGACAGAGAGCGTGCGAGAGAGACAGAGAGCGTGCGAGAGAGACAGAGAGCGTGCGAGAGAGACAGAGAGCGTGCGAGAGAGACAGAGAGCGTGCGAGAGAGACAGAGAGCGTGCGAGAGAGACAGAGAGCGTGCGAGAGAGACAGAGAGCGTGCGAGAGAGACAGAGAGCGTGCGAGAGAGACAGAGAGCGTGCGAGAGAGACAGAGAGCGTGGGAGAGAGACAGAGAGCGTGCGAGAGAGACAGAGAGCGTGCGAGAGAGACAGAGAGCGTGCGAGAGAGACAGAGAGCGTGCGAGAGAGAGCGTGAGTGAATGAGAGATTACATAAGAGAGAGAGACAGAGATTAATATGAGCGGTGGCAAATGGTACTTTTGTAAAAAATACGTTTGCCTGACCAAGTAAGTTTGCGCCGGGTGCCCAGGCTTTTCTTTTTTAAACCCTCCCCCTGACACCCAGAAGCCAACAACTGACCAATGCAATGCCCCTGCTAACCACAAATCATCCGAGGGGGTGGGTGGAGGTCAGCCGAGGATGTTTATTGTAACGGAAGCTCCCACCTTCGGGATATGGGGGTCAGTCTGTCACGTTTCACGATGACGACAAGACTCCCTCCCGAAAACGTCACTGGTTCGTTTATAAAAATAAAAAAAGGTACAAAAAATTATATAGATGATTTTTTTTCAATGTTTTTTTTCTTGATACAAACTATAAAACAGTTTGAGCAGCTCTTATATTTAAATAATGATTTTTAGTTTATCGTTTGATTTCCCCCCCCCCCCCCCCCCCATGTCATTGATACAACTGTATTCAAGCATAGTCATCGATACAGCGTTCACTGCCCTTGAGTTTTAGAAATAGGTGCAAGGTATTACCATCAATTCAGTTTCCCCCATACCCCCCGGGTAACACAATGTTAATGCACAGTGACATCTCCCACTGTGTCGGTCAGTCAGCTTACAAAAAAGACAGGCTGAATAGCTCAAAATTGAGAAAGTGGAAAAACTCAAAACTTCAGTACATTAAACCAGCAACTACACCACGACATTACAAAGATTAAGCTACTCTTTAAAGGAAATGTACCCTAATGAGCAGTCTAAATGCTGCAGGGGGGGATAACAGCACCTACCCCAAATGTCCTTGCTGTAAAATTGACTTTTTATTTATTTTATTCTATCAGTGGAGGTCTAAGGGACATGTTTCAATGATTTTATGCTTTCATCCACCAACACTGGGGCAACTCAATGTTACGCCGACTGGTTTGAAAAGGGTTCAGGCTGTAACCACAACCATTGCGGCCGGGAATCAGATTATGGTAGAAATGGCAGGTATTCAGACCAGCAACCAGAACGGCTGTAATTCTTAACCTGGTTCTAGTTGTATTCAGCAAATGAGATGGCTGGCAGCTGATACGTCTTACAGACAGCTCTGTGTACCCTTCCGAATGCACCAGGCTCCCCAGCCATGGGGCCCGGCAGCTGGGCTCGGGTGTAACCGGCAGCCCATCAGCCAATGGCCAGGCTCGGAGTACAAAATCTCAACACACTGACTGGAGGCAGCAAGGGAGCAGGTAAGTCCCCCACTGAATCACACTGCCAACTTCTGACTGCCTGTCATTGTGAATGGACAACACTGGAGGGTGGCCTGACAACCAGATACAGATGTGACAATCTATTGTCTTCTTCTGGGTTGGTTCCAACCAGCAGCTGGGAAGTGCAGAACACACCAACAAGGAGACAATTAGGTGGCAGGGCTGCCTCACACACAGCATTTACAAATAGTGCGACTATTCACTAGAATACAGAACCCTTTTTAAAGTCACTTCCAAACACTTAGTATTGGTGGAGATAGGACTGTCTCCGCTCCTGCTTGATGGGGTAGGATTTGAAGCCCTTGTTCATTGTTTTGTGCTGGGAAGCTTGTTGCTGCTGCTGGGACTGTTGTTGTTGCGTGTAGGAAAAGTTGGAAGAGATTCCTGTAGAAGGAGTGTTGTCACCGGCTGTTGACCACACGGGCGACTGGAGGATCTGCATGGAATCATTCCACTGGCTGACTGGGTTTGTCATCTGATACAGCGAGGTCCCAGGATTGGGCATTGTGTTGGTGAGGGATGCGGAGTGTTGCCAGGGAGCCTTCGGAGGCCAGGTCTTGGTCTTGTTATCCTGCGTAAGAAACTATCACAAATTAGTGTAATAGCGAGGTACATCACAGCAGAACTCTGCAATAAAAATCAACCTAGGTAAGAGGTGCTTTATGCAGAGGCCGAGAGGAAATTGAGAACACTTAGTTAAATAAACAACTCCGACAAAAAGGTATGGTAGCAAGACACAGGAAAAGTGATCCACGATAGTACTAGACTTCTATCAATAATACCAAGGTCTTAGTAACAGTACTGGTGTGTCTTCCATGGTCCTGGAGTTTCAGCAAAAAACTGCTGTGTGCGCAAAATCTTTGTATTGGGTCAAATGCTGAAAGTAGTACCCTGATATGAATCCAAATTAAAAACAACAACTGGTGCAAACACTTGGAACATGGAGACGACCAGCACTGGATCCACAGCAGAAATGTTAACCCTATTCCTCTCTCACCACCGATGCTGCCCGAGATGCTGAGAATTTCCAGCATTTCCTCTAAATTTCAGATTTGCTGCCTCCACAATATTTTACTTTTGTCCTTCAGTCACTCATTGCCCAGATTTGCACAGGTGGAAAACTGGTTAACAAACAGGAAGGAAGGATAAATGAGGCATTTGCAAGTTGTCAGGGTATAATTATTGGATTACCACAGGATCACAGCCAGGGTCACGACAATTTAAGATTTCTAATGAAAACTTAAAAGGTGGCACGGTAGCACAGTGGTTAGCACTGTTGCTTCACAATGGCAGGGACCTGGGTTCGATTCCTGCTTGGGTCACTCTCTGTGCGGAGTCTGCACGTTCTCCCCGTGTCTGCGTGGGTTCCCTCCGGGTGCTCCGGTTTCCTCCCACAAGTCCCGAAAGACGTACTTGTTCGGTGAATTGGACATTCTAAATTCTCCCCCTGTGACCTGAACAGGCGCCGGAATGTGGCGACTAGGGACTTTTCACAGTAACTTCATTGCAGTGTTAATGTCAGCCTACTTGTGACACTAATAAAAATTAATTAAGACCAAGAGACAGACAGTGATGTACCCAGATTTGCTGGCAATGTAAGGGTAGCTGGTAATGCAAGGTGTTTGATACGGTGCCACAACAAAGGTGACCACACAGAATAAGAGCTGATAGTGTCAGGGATAACACATCATCATGGATAGAGAATTGGTGAGCTAACAGAAAGCAGGGAGTAGGGTTAATGGGTCATTTGAGGTTGGCAATCTGTATCTAATGGAATGCCACAGGGATCAATGCTGGGGCCTCAACTATTTACAATGTCTCGGATGGAGGGACCAAAAGTCCGATTGCAAAATTTGCTGACGGCACAAAGATAGTAGGGAAGTCAATTGTGAGGAGGAACGAGGAGTCTGCAAAGGGATATAGGGATAGGCTGAGTGAATGGCCACAAATTTGGCAGAGTGAGTACAATGTGGGAAAATGTGAACTTGCCCACTCTGGAAGGAAGAAGAGAAAATCAGCGTATTATTTAAATGGAGAAAGATCACAGAACTGAGATACAAAGAGATCGGGGTGCGTGACAAGAACCACAAAAGGTTAGCGTGCAGGTATAAGGTTCATGGTGGAAGACGTAGGGGAGGATGTCAGAGGTAGGTTCTTTACTCAGAATGTGGTTGGAGCGTGGAACACACTCCCAGCTATGGTAGTGGACGGACACTTTAGGAACTTTCAAGCGGTTATTGGATAGGCATATGGAGTGCACTAGAATGATTGGAGTAGGTTGATTTGATCTTAGTTTCAGACTAGTTCGGCACAACATCGTGGGCTGAAGGGCCTGCACTGTGCTGTACAGTTCTATGTTCTCCAGTAAGTGATTAGGAAGGCAAATTACATGTTATTTTTGCAAGGAGAATGGAATGGAAAAGTAGGATGTTTTGCAAGAATGAAATGAAATGAAATGAAAATCGCTTATTGTCGCGAATAGGCTTCAATGAAGTTACTGTGAAAAGCCCCTAGTCGCCACATTCCAGCGCCTGTTCGGGGAGGCTGGTACGGGAATTGAACCACACTGCTGGCCTGCCTTGATCTGCTTTCAAAGCCAGCGATTTAGCCCAGTGTGCTAAACCAGCCCCTAGTGAAGAGTTGATGAGGTCATATTTGGTGTTCGGAAGAACGAGAGATCATCTTTCTGAAATATACAAGGTCCTGACGGCACTTGTCAGGGTAAATGCTGAAAGGATGCTTTCCCTTACGAGAGTGAGTTGAACCAGATAGAAATAGTTTAAAAATCAGGTGTCTCCCATTTAGGCCACAGAAAAGGAGATTGTTTGTTTCCCCAGTGTTGATAGTCTGTGAAAGTCTCTTCCCCAGCGAGCTGGAGATGCAGGCTCATGAATATTTTCTTTTTTATTAAAAACTTTAGAGTGCCCAATTTGTTTTTTCCAATTAAGTGACAATTTAGCGTGGCCAATCCACCTACCCTGCACATCTTTAGGTTGTGGGGGTGAAACCCATGCAAACACGGGGAGAACGTGCAAACTCCACACGGACAGTGGACCCAGAGCCGGGATCGAACCTGGGACTTCGGCGCCGTGAGGCAGCAGTGCTAACCACTGCGCCGCCGTGCTGCCCCTCTCACTGAATATTTTCAAGGCTGATTTAGAACACCGATTGACAAGAGAGGAAAAGGGTTATGGGGGGCCGCCGAGAAAGCGGAGTTGAGGTCAGCCATGAACTTATCAAATGGCGGAGCAGGCTAGAGGAGCCGAATGGCCTCCTCCTAATTTGTATGTTCATAAGGAGGACACAAAGAGCTTACAAAGAGATACAGACACGTTACGTTCGTGGGCAACAAGATGGCAGATGGAGTATAATGTGGGGACATGTGAAGTTATTCACCTCAGTCGTAAGAATGCAAAAAGATGTGAGATTCATAAATATTCATATTGAGAGAGGTTTGCGTATAGAACATACAGTGCAGAAGGAGGCCATTCTGCCCATCGAATCTGCACCGACCCACAAGATGGGGCTGGTTTAGCACAGTGGACTAAGACAGCTGGCTTGTAATGCAGAACAAGACCAGCAGCGCGGGTTCAAGTCCCATTCCAGCCTCCCTGAACAGGCGCCGGAATGTGGCAACTAGGGGCTTTTCACAGTAACTTCATTGAAGCCTACTTGTGACAATAAGCGATTATTAGTATTATTACTTAAGCCCTCACTTCCACCCTATCCCCGTAACCCAATAACCCCTCCTAACCTTTTTAGTCACCAAGGAACAATTTATCATGGCCAATCCACCTAACCTGTACGTCTTTGGACTGTGGGAGGAAACCGGAGCACCCAGAGGAAACACATACAGACACGGGGAGAATGTGCAGACTCCGCACACACAGTGACCCAGAGGGAAATCAAACCTGAGACCCTGGCGTTGTGAAGCCACAGTGCTAGCCACTTGTGCTACCGTGCTGCCCCAAATTCGCATGTTCATAAGGAGGACACAAAGCGCTTACAAAGAGATACAGACACGTTACGTGCGTGGGCAACAAGATGGCAAATGGAGTATAACGTGGGGACGGAATATAATGCGGGGAGTATAATACTGGCTCGGAGAATACAGAAGGTTAGAAGGCTGGGACAGGAGGCAATTAGGAAGTCAAATGGTATCCTGGCCTTTAGTGTAAGAGGACAGGAGCACAAGAATAAAGAAGACTTGCTACAATTGTACTAGGCTTCGATGAGGCCACACCTGCCATTTTGGTCTCCAGTGAAGGTGGTAGAGTGAAGGGTCACCAGATTGGTCCCTCTCTGGAGTTTAAAAAAATCAGGGGTGATCTCATCGTAACTTACTAGATTCTGAAGGAGCTCGACAGCGTATTTAACAGGTTATTTCTCTGACTGGGTAACCTAGAATAGGGGGTTGATCATTTAGGACTGAGATGAGGAGAAATTACATTACTCAAAGGGTTTGCAAATCTCTGGAATTCTCTACCCAGAGGGCTGTGGATTTTTTTAAACGTTGATTATCTTTAAGGCCAGGATTGTCGGGGACATTGTGGGTGGGAAAGTGGTATTAAGGCCGATCAGCTACAATAATGGTTGGGCTGGCTGCGGGAAACAAATAGTCCACTCCTGCTCCAATATGTGCTGTAACTTGTTACGTGAAGTAGTTCTACAGCTGGAACCGGTAAAATTGTACTCCAGAGATGTTAAATGCCCCCTTCTCCCCAACGCTCACACACGTATACCTCGGAAGTTTGACCATGTAACATTTGGAGAGAACAGGACATCTGTCCAACTATTTCTACCCCTGGCAGCAGGAAGGGTGGAAGAGAAAACACAGTATATTTTTACACATTTGTAACATGCAAAACTTTAAATGATGGGGAAAGACGATTTATGTTCATACCTGGCAAAGGTCATCTGGTGTGGGTAAGACAGGAGGAGACGGTAGATTAGCAGTCTCTTGATCACCACTGCTGTGTTTTCTGCAGAACAGAACAGAACAGTGAAGGTATCTACGCACAGCGGGCCCCTCACAGAGAGACGAGAGATGGAATATTTCTATAGCACCGTTCACAACCTCAGTGTTTCATGGTCAATGGAAGCACCCACTAATGTGCACTGTTGCAACATGGGAAATGTGACGGTCGACCTGCGCACAGTAAGATCCCCCAAATTGCAATCCCATCCACCTGAAAGTGGAGGTGTGGCACTCCCTCAGTGTGACAATGGCAGCGTCAGCCTGGATTCTGTGCTCAAATCGCTGGGCTGGGAATTGAACTCATGATTCAGAGACACGGATGTTACCCACTGAGCCAATGCTGACACCTAACCAAGAATCTCCATGCAGTACTGAGAGTTCTGCGTGGTCAGCCTGTTTCTCGGTGGATGTTATAGGTCCCCAGCACCAAAGGACAAGCATCTCTCTCATTGACCTCCGTCAACATTCCTCTCACGGTGACTTCCGGTTGCGGCTATGCAGAGCTAAGCCGCACGTTTGGCAGGAGACTCTTCATGCTGCTTTCAGGAGCTTAAGGTGGAGCTGCTGGAGTCGCTGAAGGCTACCACTGGTAAGCTGCTGGAGACTCAGACAGCCCAGGGGGCCGCAATCCGGGAGCTGCAGCAGCAGGCCTCCGAAAGGGAGGATGAGGCCGCGGCCGTCGCGGGGAAGGTGGAGATGCACGAGGCGCTCCATAAAAAGTGGCAGGAGCGGTTCGAGGAGATGGAGAACCGGTCGAGGTGTAAAAATTTACGGTTCCTGGGCCTCACGGAGGGGCTGGAGGGGTCGGACCTGGCGGCTTATGTGGTCGTTTTGCTGAACTCGCTGACGGGAGCTGGGTCCTTCCAGGGGCCCCTGGAGCTGGAGGGGGCCCACAGAATACTGGCTAGGAGGCCCAAGCTGAATGAGCCGCCGCAGGCGGTGCTGGTGCGGTTCCACCGGTTCGTTGACCGGGAGTGCGTGCTTCGGTGGACCCAGAAGGAGCGGAGCAGCAAGCGGGAGAACACGGTGGTGCGGATCTACCAGGACTGGAGTGCGGAGGTGGCTAAGCGGAGGGCCGGGTTCAACCGGACGAAGGCGGTGCTCCACAGACAGGGTGTGAAGTTTGGCATGTTGCAGCCGGCGCGTCTGTGGGTCACCTACAAGGACCGTCACCATTATTTCGAGTCCCCGGAGGAGGCGTGGGCCTTTGTGCAGGCCGAGAAATTGGACTCAAACTGAGGGTCAGGGATGGGGGTTTTGTATGTAAATGTAACTGTGTCTATTTTTTGGAGGGGGGGTTCTCTGTTTCATGCAGGGTGTGTGTTGGCTTCAGGGTGGGTGGGACGATGTCTTTTTGTATGGATCTGGTGGACGGGTTCGGGCAGGGAGGTAAACTGGGAGTGCGGGAAGCTGGTGTCTCCATATGACAAGAAAATTAAAAACTGCCTGAAGGGGGTAAGGCTGTGGGATTAACGCTGATTCCTTGTCCCAAAAGGAAACTGGATGAATTTCTGGAGGTTTGGAAATGAACATCAACTCCCAACCATCATTAATGGTTGGAAGCTCAATCAGGACCTGGAGCTGAGAACTTCAGCAATTCACTATGTCTGGGAATTCATGGGGGCAGGATTTTAATTTGACCCCATTTCTTCGGGTTCTATGTCAGAACGCAGGGGGCCCCTGTGGACGAGGTTGGACACGATGCCAGTCAGGCTAGACAGTTCTCTGCCCAATGTAACCATGTTTTACATCAAGTCAGACAGTAAATTAGCTTCTCACCTTCTCTGTTTGACAGCAGCAACAAGGTCAGGCCCTGAGAACATGGAAAATAAACTGTCTCCATTGGCAGAAGAAGCTTCATCGCTGGAGCTGGCAGAATCGCCCTGGGTCCCTGACCAGCTCATCATATCCCTGGAAAACACAGGGGTGGGCAGTTTGCAGGTGGTGGGAGAGAAGAGAGAGACATATAATCAGCTCCAGATTCACCTTGGAATTTCAATCCCATCTTTCTCGGGGAGGGGGGGAACATGCACATAAGACCATAAGACATAGGAGCAGAATTAGGCCACTCGGCCCATCGAGTCTGCTCCGCCATTCAATCATGGCTGATATTTTTCTCATCCCCATAACCCCTGATCCTCTTATTAATCAAGAACCTATCTATCTCTGTCTTAAAGACACTCAGTGATTTGGCCTCCCCAGCCTTCTGAAGCAAAGAGTTCCACAGATTCACCACCCTGTGGCTGAAGAAATTCCTCCTCATCCCTGTTTTAAAGGATCGTCCCTTTAGTCTGACATTGTGTCCTCCGCTTCTAGTTTTTCCTACAAGTGGAAACATCCTCTCCACGTCCACTCTATCCAGGCCTCGCAGTGTCCTGTAAGTTTCAATAAGATCCCCCCTCATCCTTCTAAACTCCAACGAGTACAGATCCAGAGTCCTCAACCGTTCCTCATACGACAAGCTCTTCATTCCGGGGATCATTCATGTGAACCTCCTCTGGACCCTTTCTAAGGCCAGCACACTCTTCTTTAGGTACGGGACCCAAAACTGCTCACAGTACTCCAAATGGGGTCTGACCAGAGCCTGATACAGCCTCAGAAGTACATCCCTGGTCATGTATTCCAGCCCTCTCGACATGAATGCTAACATTGCATTTGCCTTCCTAACGGCTGACTGAACCTGCACGTTAACCTTAAGAGATCGTGAACAAGGACTCCCAAGTACCTTTGTGCTTCTGATTTCCTAAGCATTTCCCCATTTAGAAAATAGTCTGTGCCTCCATTCCTCCTTCCAAAGTGCATAACCTCACACTTTTCCAGATTGTATTCCATCTGCCACTCATTGCCCACTCTCCTAACCTGTCCAAGTCCTTCTGAAGCCCGTCTGCTTCCTCAATACTACCTGTCCCTCTACAGATCTTTGTATCATCTGCAAACATAGCAACCCGTGCCTTCAGTTCCTTCCTCCAGATCATTAATGTATAGTGTGGGCGGCACAGTGGGTTAGCCCTGTAGTCTCACGGCGCTGAGTTCCCAGGTTCGATCCCGGCTCTGGGTCACTGTCCGTGTGGAGTTTGCATATTCTCCCCGTGTTTGCGTGGGATTCGCCCCCCACAAGCCAAAGGTGTGCAGAGTAGGTGGATTGGCCCCGTTAAATTGTCCCTTAATTGGAAAACATTAATTGGGTAGACTAATTATTATTATTTTTTTAATTTAATGTATATTGTGAAAAGTTGTGGTCCCAGCACCGACCCGTGAGGCACACCATCGGTCACCGGCTGCCAACCTGAAAAACATCCTGCACTCGCCATTCTGAAGCTGCCGAACGGTAGAGAGCTATTCA
Source organism: Scyliorhinus canicula (assembly GCF_902713615.1). Lineage (NCBI taxonomy): Eukaryota > Metazoa > Chordata > Chondrichthyes > Carcharhiniformes > Scyliorhinidae > Scyliorhinus > Scyliorhinus canicula. The sequence continues at coordinate 4,058,636 of NC_052154.1, read as the reverse complement.
ATTAGATTTTCTCATCTGGCACTTACCCAGTTCCCAGCCAGATATCATTGAATAGCGGCCAAGAATCCAAATTCATTTTTCTCCCTCCTTAAACCTGAAGCCCATCACAGCAGCAGCCCCCCCCCCCCCCCTTTCCAGGCCTACTGCCACCACCAGTTGCAAAAATCCCCCACCATAATCTGCAAGGCAAAATATCCACTCAACATTCATTAACCGCCCCGGGACTGAGTGATGTGGCTACATTCCGCGAGACAACCTTGATCCATTCGGCTCAGGTACGCCGAGACTGAGGCCAGTGGTATCTCAGGTCTCTTCATAGAATCCCTAGAGTGCAGAAGGAGGCCATTCAGCCTATCAAGTCTGTACTGATCCTCCAAAAGAGCACCCTAACCCAGGCCCACTCCTCCGCCCTACCCCTGTAACCTTTCGACATTAAAGGGCAAATGAGCATGGCCAATCCACCTAATCTGCACATCTTTGGACTGTGGGAGGAACCTCCCCTCTTCAATGGAGGCCTGCAATGAAGTTACTGTGAAAAGCCCCTAGTCGCCACTCTCGGGAGCCTGCTCAGGTATACAGAGGGAGAATTCAGAATGTCCAAATTACCTAACAGCACGTCTTTCGGGGTTTGTGGGAGGAAACCGGAGCATCCGGAGGAAACACACGCAGACACGGGGAGAACGTGCAGACTCCACACAGTGACCCAAGCCGGGAATCGAACCTGGGACACTGGTGCTGTGAAGCACTGTTCTGCCATGACAGTGAGGTATGGATTCAGGAAGTGGGAGAAATAATAGTGACATTCTCTGGATTTAAGCAAATGAAATGTTAATCGCTGCAGTCAAGAGATTAAAACTGGTCACTGGTTCAATCGGCCTCGACTAGCACATTTAGTAAATGGATCACTGAAAGCAACAGTGAGAATAAACTCACGGTGCTCACACTCTCTTGGGACACATGCACCCCATAACTGCACAGCATCCCAATAGTCATACACTCACTACGCCAAGACACATGTGTGCACCAGACCCTCGCACTCCAGCCAATACACCTGCACCCTCACACATCCCTATTGCACACACCTGCCAACCCGCACGTGACATGCCTGCCTGCCCTCTCCATGCTACAACACCACGGGAGACACATACCACACAATGACACCAAAATGCACTGCCCCCTCCAATGCCACCCCCCCCCCCCACACACATACACACAGGGAGCCCCCCCCACACCCACACAGGGAGCCCCCCCACCCACCCACACATACACACAGGGAGCCCCCCCACACCCACACACAGGGAGCCCCCCCCCCCCCACACACATACACACAGGGAGCCCTCCCACACCCACACACATACACACAGGGAGCCCCCCCACACCCACACACATACACACAGGGAGCCCCCCCACACCCACACACATACGCACAGGGAGCCCCCCCACACATACACACAGGGAGCCCCCCCACACCCACACACATACACACAGGGAGCCCCCCCACACATACACACAGGGAGCCCCCCCACACCCATACACACAGGGAGCCCCCCCACACCCACACATAGGGAGCCCCCCCCCCACACATACACACAGGGAGCCCCCCCCCCCCACACCCATACACACAGGGAGCCCCCCCCCCCACACCCATACACACAGGGAGCCCCCCCCCACACCCATACACACAGGGAGCCCCCCCCCACACCCATACACACAGGGAGCCCCCCCCCCACACCCATACACACAGGGAGCCCCCCCCACACCCACAGGGAGCCCCCCCCCCCCACACCCATACACACAGGGAGCCCCCCCCACACCCACAGGGAGCCCCCCCCCCACCCCCACACACAAACACAGGGAGCCCCCCCACCCAGGGAGCCCCCCCCACACCCACACACACAGGGAGCCCCCCCCCACCCCCACAAACACAGGGAGCCCCCCCACCCCCACACACAAACACAGGGAGCCCCCCCACCCAGGGAGCCCACCCCCACACACACACACACGGAGCCCGCCCCCACACACACACACACAAACACACAGGGAGGCCCCCCCACACAAACACACAGGGAGCTCGCTCCCACACACATACACAAACACACAGGGAGCCCGCTCCCACAAACATACACAAACACACAGGGAGCCCCTCCCACACACACACACGGAGTCCCCCCACACACATACACAAACACACAGGGAGCCCGCTCCCCCACACATACAAACACACAGGGAGGCCCACCCACACAAACACACAGGGAGCCCGCTCCCACACACACACGGAGTCCCCCCACACACATACACAAACACACAGGGAGCCCCTCCCCCACACACACACACACACACACACACACACACACGGAGTCCCCCCACACACATACACAAACACACAGGGAGCCCGCTCCCCCACACATACACACAGGGAGGCCCCCCCACACAAACACACAGGGAGCCCGCTCCCACACACATACACAAACACACAGGGAGCCAGCTCCCTCACACATACACAAACACACAGGGAGGCCCCCCCACACAAACACACAGGGAGCCCGCTCCCACACACATACACAAACACACAGGGAGGCCCCCCCACACAAACACACAGGGAGCCCGCTCCCTCACACATACACAAACACACAGGGAGCCCGCTCCCTCACACATACACAAACACACAGGGAGCCCGCTCCCACACACATACACAAACACACAGGGAGCCCGCTCCCACACACATACACAAACACACAGGGAGGCCCCCCCACACATACACACAGGGAGGCCCCCCCACACAAACACACAGGGAGCCCGCTCCCACACACATACACAAACACACAGGGAGCCCGCTCCCCCACACATACACAAACACACAGGGAGGCCCCCCCACACAAACACACAGGGAGCCCGCTCCCACACACATACACAAACACACAGGGAGGCCCCCCCACACAAACACACAGGGAGCCCGCTCCCACACACATACACAAACACACAGGGAGCCCGCTCCCACACACATACACAAACACACAGGGAGCCCGCTCCCACACACATACACAAACACACAGGGAGCCCGCTCCCACACACATACACAAACACACAGGGAGCCCGCTCCCTCACACATACACAAACACACAGGGAGCCCGCTCCCTCACACATACACAAACACACAGGGAGCCCGCTCCCACACACATACACAAACACACAGGGAGCCCGCTCCCACACACATACACAAACACACAGGGAGGCCCCCCCACACATACACACAGGGAGGCCCCCCCACACAAACACACAGGGAGCCCGCTCCCACACACATACACAAACACACAGGGAGCCCGCTCCCCCACACATACACAAACACACAGGGAGGCCCCCCCACACAAACACACAGGGAGCCCGCTCCCACACACATACACAAACACACAGGGAGGCCCCCCCACACAAACACACAGGGAGCCCGCTCCCACACACATACACAAACACACAGGGAGCCCGCTCCCACACACATACACAAACACACAGGGAGCCCGCTCCCACACACATACACAAACACACAGGGAGCCCGCTCCCACACACATACACAAACACACAGGGAGGCCCCCCCACACAAACACACAGGGAGCCCGCTCCCACACACATACACAAACACACAGGGAGCCCGCTCCCACACACATACACAAACACACAGGGAGGCCCCCCCACACAAACACACAGGGAGCCCGCTCCCACACACATACACAAACACACAGGGAGCCCGCTCCCACACACATACACCAACACACAGGGAGGCCCCCCCCACACACATACACAAACACACAGGGTGCCTGCTCCCACACACATACACCAACACACAGGGAGGCCCCCCCACACACATACACAAACACACAGGGTGCCTGCTCCCACACACATACACAAACACACAGGGAGCCCGCTCCCCCACACATACACAAACACACAGGGAGGCCCCCCCACACAAACACACAGGGAGCCCCCCCACACACATACACAAACACACAGGGAGGCCCCCCCACACAAACACACAGGGAGCCCCCCCCCCCCACACACATACACAAACACATACACATAGCGAGCCCTCCCCCCCCCACACACAAACACACGGAGCCCGCTCCCACACACATACACAAACACACAGGGAGCCCCTCCCACACACACACACACACAGAGCCCCCCCCCCCCACACACACGTACACAAACACACAGGGAGGCCCCCCCACACAAACAGGGAGCCCCCCCTCCCACACACACATTAAGATACACCTTGCGTTTGATTATACTGCATCATTTTACTCTCCTGCACTAGCCAAGTGTGTGTTGAGACCTATTGCACCTACCCCTCAGTGAAACACTCTGACGGCTGCCACGTCCTGTGAGGCTCGTCGGGGATGGGCCAGTTGGTCCTCGCGGTGCTGTGCCGCCGGACATGTTGCACTTGTCGCTTCTGCTGCATAGCCTGACTAACACCAGCCACGTATCGGGCAAACTCTGGGTCTGAACCAACTAGAGAGAGAGAGAGAGAGAGAGGGAGAGGGAGGGAAGCACCATAGCAGCTCTGGTCATTGACACATTCAGCTGTTTCCAAGACAATTCCCGACTGTTTAATCTACTTGGCTGAACAATCTACCACACTGATAACAAATCAATTTAACACCAGTCACCTATCTATAATCATCTTTGCTGACAGGATAAATAAATGTCAGAATAGGCTGCAAAATTATACACCACAGCCCTCACAATCATCAGAGGAACAGGAAGAAGCAAAGATCAACATTGGGTAACTCTTGCCTGTTCCTTCTTTTATTCATTACTGTCTGGCAGTGAATGGATAGCCTGCTCTGAGGGCACATTTCAGACAAGGTGTCACAGTTCTTCTGAGTTATGGAGGAGTGAGGGGAAGAATATATGGTGAGGGCGACAGTGGGACTCGCATCGAATTCTGGTTTTTCTCCCATCTCCGCTCAGCCTGTTCATCAGCTCATCTCCCGTTCCCTCATCCATATTCCTACTGAACTGCTAACTTCATGCCTGGCCCTGGTGCTAACTGCCCCCCGGGGTCATCATCACAGACCACCCCAAGCCGAAGAAAGGTCTGTCCATGGCCCCTCGACCGTTACAAACTTCTCTCCGACCTCCATTCCTTTTGCAAAGTCCTCACTGCCTGTCAATTGGGCGCCAATCGTTCCCACCCTGTGTGAATGTTTCCGATCATCACAAATTACAACCCATTTGGTTTCCTGAAACACCAAAACACACTCTTTAGTCCGGATTTCAAAGCTGACAGATTGATCACTATCGATGTGGAATGCAACATTACGGAAGGATTAAATCAGATTGAGGACTGAGGGTCACCCAACTCCAGATAATTTCCTTCCAGTTCAACAGCCTTTGTAAGGCCCATACAGGCTGTGTAAGGAGGTTTCTGACACTTTACTACAGCTGTCTCAGGGAAAAGACCATGTCGATTGTTGATCTACTGGCAAGGAAGTTACACTAAATTCTCCAGATAAACAGCAAGTACCTGCAACCTTTAAAGAACGATGCATGCAAACACCTTGCCAGGAATGGCAAAGAGGGAAATTCCCCATGTTTGCAAACCCTCCAATCTCCTGTGTCAAACAGACATAATGATTTCTTATCCAATCCTAAAGGTGCGAGCTTCATGCAAGGTAAGGCAGATACTCCTCAAAATCTTTGCCCTATTATGTATTTTCTTTTCAGGACGATCAGTTTGAGCTGCGCGCAGAACAATACTTTTCACTGTACCTCAGTACACGTGCCAATAAAGCAATCTAATCGCACACCTAATACATCATGTCTATCTTTTCATAGGCTCGCTGCTGTCCTACCGGCTAATTTAGGAGCATGCATCAAATCTGGGACCTTTGACACAAGGATCCATACGGCCGACAGCGGCCGAGGCCTTTTAAAATGAAGCAGAGGTGTGGAAAACCACTTGGAAATAGTTTACCTGCAGGATCAAAAGGCAGGATGTCTCCCAGCATTCCAAATACGCCATCACTCTGGACCCGATTGGGCCATGTGTTATTCCTGGTGTTCGCCACCTTTGGCCCCAACATGTCAGACATGACATTGTCCATGATGTTGTCCATGTAATTGCCAACGAGACCCAAGCTGTACAAGTCCGAACTCAAGTCGGAGTGCACTGCGATGTTGCTCCACTGGCTCATGGACCCAATTGGAGACAATCCTGCTCCTGGACTCGGTGATGTCTGCTGAGATGAGCTGTTTGGCCACTTTGCGGGGGCTCGAGGGGTTTGTGGGCGTGCTGGCGGTGGCTGTTGCCCAATGGGTTGGAGGAGGTGCTGGTAATATTGCAATTGTTGCTGTTGTTGCTGGTGCTGGCGCTGTAAGACCTGATGGGAATTCGGCAATGGAGTGTGTGGTACAGTCTGTGGTTGCTGCAAGGTAGCTGATTTCTGCTCTGGCGCTGTGATCGAATTCCTTCTGTTAATGAGAGGCGACGCTTTTTGGGATTTGCCCATGTTGAACCCAGAGAGAAAGTCAATAACATCTTGCATTTCCTGGTCACTTGGCAACTTGATGCCTTGATCGTCCTTCCCATCATCCCCTTTGAAGATATCCCTCTTGTCTATAGAGAAACCATTGACCATTGGGTTGGAAGTGCCTCGGGAGGCTTCCTGTGAATCAACAGTCTTTGGGAAACTTCCAATGTTCAGAATGCTCTGCAGCCTCAGGTCTGAATGGCTGGACAGCTTGGCTTTCCGTTCCTCCTCAGAGCTGTTAATGGAGAAGCCACTCTTGGAGGGCGTGCTTGGGATGGAAAAGCTCCCCCCGCTGCTGTTACTCGTGCTGTTGCTGCTGCAGGAGTTTCGCTTTGTGAAACGAGAGGTAAGCTTCGCAAAAGTCTTCTGCAGACCACCAGAGGACTTGACGATAGTCCCATTCCCTGTGGGAATATCCACGTGAGTCCCAAAGTCAGTGCATTCCCGTCTTAGCTGGATCTGAATGCTCGGTAAAACTTGCTCCCTGCGAAGTTAAACATAAATAGCAACTTACTATCCAACAGTGCCACATCATGTTATCATAGAATCCCTACAGAGTAGAAGGAGGCCATCCGATCCATTGCGTCTGCACTGGCTCTTGGAAAGAGCACCCTACTTTTTAAAAAATAAATTTAGAGTATCCAATTAATGTTTTCCAATTAAGGGGCAATTTAGCATAACCAATCCACCTACCCTGCACATGGGCGAAACCCATGCAAGCACAGGGAGAATGTGCAAACTTCGCATGGACAGTGACCCAGTGCCAGGATCGAACATGGGACCTTGGCACCGTGAGACAGCAGTGCTAACCACTGCGCTGCCCAAGAGCACCCTACTTAAGCCCACACCTCTACCCCATCCCCGTAACCCAATAACTCCATCTAACCCTTTGGATACTAAGGGACAATTTAGCGTGGCCAATCCACCTAACCTGCACATCTTTGGACTGTGGGGGAAAACCGGAGCACCCGGAGGAAACCCACGCAGACACGGGGAGAACGTGCAGACTCCACACAGTCACCCAAGGATGGGATCAAACCCGGGTCCCTGGCACTGTGGGGCAGCAGTGCTAATCACTGTGCTGCCCAATCTAGATTTGAATCTAGATTCAAAAGCGAGAGACACTCAAGAACTGAAAATGAGAGAGCTGGAACATGAATAAGAAAAGGTTATTCCCATGGGTGAGTGAAATTGTACCAAGAGCAGTAGAAATTTTTTTAAATAGGGAGGAGGAAGAGGACCTTTTTGACTCGAATTACAACAGAATTATGGAATAGGCTGCATGGGGAGGGTGGGGGCGGGGGACTGAAGTGAACAGCAAAGATGACATTGTGACACGCATCAGGTGGGTTTCTGCTTTCAATGATTGAAATGCATCAAGAACAAGAGAACATAGACGCAAGATGAAATTAGTTTGATTTAGAAGAGAGGAGAAACACTTTAAAAATATGACATGGTTGTAAGGCTGACCAGGTTTAGAAGATCAGTAAGAACGTCAATTTCCCACATATCCCATAACCCTAGATATTCTTAATATCTAGAAATCTATCGATGTCACTCTACAAAATACTCAATGTCTGATGCAGTACAGCATTCCAAAGATTCACTAGCCCTTGAGAGTAGAAATTCCTCCGCATCTCTTATTCTGAGCGGTGTCCCCTGGCTCTAGGCTCTCAGCCAGGGGAAACATCCTTTCTGCATCGCCCTGGAAGAATTTTGTATGCTTCAATGAGATCGGTTTATAGCAGAGCACTTGGAAAACAAAACAGTGGCGGGATCGGACAGAGTCAGCATGGATTTACAAAAGGGAAATCGTGCTTGACAAATCGACTGGAATTCTTCGAGGATGTAACTAGAAGGGTTGACGAGGGGGGAGCCAGTGGATGTGGTATATTTGGACTTTCAGAAGGCTTTTGACAAAGTCTTGCATAAAAGATTAATGTGTAAAATTAAACCGCATGGGATTGGGGTAGTGTATTGAGATGGATAGAAAACTGGTTGGCAGACAGGAAACTAAGAGTAGGAATTAACGGGTCTTTTACAAATTGGCAGGCAGTGACGAGTGGGGTACCGTCAGGATCGAAACCAGGACCCCAGCTATTCACAATATATATTAATGATTTAGATGAGGGAACTAAATGTAATATCTCCAAATTTGCAGATGACACAAGGCTGGGTGAGACGGTGAGCTGTGAGGAGGATGCAGAGATCCTTCAGTGGGATTTGGACAAGTTGAGTGAGTGGGCAAATGAATGGCAGATGCAGTATAATTTGGAGAAATGCGAGGTTATCCACTTCGGCAGCAAATAAAAGAACAGGGGCTGGTTTAGCACACTGGGCTAAATCGCTGGCTTTTAAAGCAGACCCAGGCAGGCCAGCAGCACGGTTCAATTCCCATACCAGCCTCCCTGAACAGGCGCCGGAATGTGGCGACTAGGGGCTTTTCACAGTAACTTCATTGAAGCCTACTTGTGACAATAAGTGATTTTCATTATTGGCTAAATGGCCATGAACTGGGAGGGGAATGTGCAACAAGACCTGGATGCCCTCATACACCAGTCACTGAAGGTAAGCATGCAGGTACGGAAGGTGGTAAAGGAAAATGGTATATTGGCCTTCATAGTGAGAGGATTCAAGTCCAGGAACAAGGATGTCTTGCTGCAATTATACAGGGCCTTGCTAAGCCCACACCTAGAATATTGTGTGCAGTTTAAGTCTCCTTATCTGAGGAAGGCTATCCTTGCTCTGGAGGGAGTGCTGAGAAGATTTACTGGACTGACTTCTGGGAGGGGGAGAGATTGAATCGGTTAGGATTGTATTCGCTGGAGTTTAGAAGAATTGGGGAAATCTATAAAATTCTAACAGGACTGGACCAGGCAGGTGCAAGAAGGATGTTCCTGATGGTGGGTGTGTCCAGAACCAGGGGTCGCCAGTCTTAGGATACGGGGTAGACCATTTAGGACAGAGATGAGGAGAAATTGCTTCACCCAGAGAGTGGGCGGCCTGTGGAATTCGTGTGGAATTTGTTACCACAGGAAGTAGTTGAGGTCAAAACATTGCATGTTTTTAAGAAGCAGTCAGACACAGCACTTGGGGCAAAGGGGATCAAAGGATATGGGGGGAAAGGTGGGATTAGGGTATTGAATTGGATGATCAGCCATGATCATAGTGAATGGCAGATCAGCAGGCTCGAAGGGCTGAATGGCCTCCTCCTGCTCCTATCTTCTATGTTTCTACCTCTCATTCTTTGAAACTCTAGAGCATTCCAGGTCCTGTCTCCTCAATCTCTCTCTTCACAGGACAATCCCACTATCCCAGGAATCAGGACAATCCCACTATCCCAGGAATCAGTCAGTGAGCTTCATTGCACTCCCTCTATGGCAGGGATGGGCAAACTTTTCCATGCAAGGGCCACATTCAGAAATTCACAATTTTAAAGGGCCGCATAGTATATTAAGTAAAATAATTACTTCACCCGGTTATGATTCTGGGCGCCTCATTTAGAACATAGAACAGTACAGCACAGAACAGGCCCTTCGGCCCTCGATGTTGTGCCGAGCAATGATCACCCTACTCAAGTCAACGTATCCACCCTATACCAGTAACCCAACAGCCCCCCCCCCCCCCCCCCCCCCCCACATTAACCTTAAAAAAAATTTTTTTTTTTTTAAATGACTTGGTGGGCCGCATAAAGACCTTTGGCGGGCCGCATGCGGCCCACGGGCCGTAGTTTGCCCACCCCTGCTCTATGGCCAATATTCTTACTTAAGGAGACCAAAACTGTCCACAATACCCCAAGAGCGGTCTCACTATAATTGCAGCAAGATATCTTTACTCTTGGTCTCAAATCTTTTTGCAATAAAGGCCAACTTATCATTTGCCTTCTGAATTGCTTGCTGTACCTGCGTTTTAGCTTTCAGTGACTTATGAACAAGGACACCTGGGTTCCTTTGGATAGGGGCTGGTTTAGCACAGTGGGCTAAACATCTAGCTTGTAATGCAGAACAAGGCCAGCAGCGTGGGTTCAATTCCTGTACCGGCCTCCCCGAACAGGCGCTGGAATGTGGAGACTAGGGGCTTTTCACTAACTTCATTGAAGCCTACTTGTGACAATAAGCGATTATTATATTATGTCAACACATCCCAATCTCTCACCATTTAAGGAATATTCGGCATTTCTGTTTTTCCCACCAAAGTGAATACTTCAGATTTTCCCACATTATATTCCATCTGCCGTGTCCTTGCCCAATCACTGTCTCATTCCCTTTGAAGCCTCTTTGTATCCCTCCTCACAACTCACATTCCCACCTCGGAAGAGTGTCAGGCTGGGCAAGAAAGGGGTAAACGAGGTTTCTCTATTCTTAAGGGTTTTCGAGCTCTGACTGCACGTTCCACACTGTACCTTCTCTCTTTCCACCTGGATAAGTCAAACACTGCTGTGTACAACACATCCACCAGCCCGAGCGTTTTCTCAGGGTCCAGGCACCTCTGTAAGAGAGACATGGTGGCAGGGTCCTCCTTCAAACACCTTGGGGGGGGGGGGGTTTAAAAAAAGATGAATAAGAAAACACAATTACATTTCCACCCCACCACCTCTATTTCTTTGGTGTCTCTCAACCATACAACTTCCTGATGGTGGCTACCTACTCCAGGAGGGAGAACTCACAATCAAGTGGCTGGTTTTCACATGTAACGGTGTCGGTTCTAGCTCAGTGGGTAGCACTCTCATTTCCGGGTCAGAAGTGCAAGTCCCGCTCCAGAGAGTTCAGCGCAAAGTCTAGGCTGACAGACTAAGGGAGCACCGCACTGTCAGAGGGTCAGTACTGAGGGAGTGCTGCACTGTCAGAGGGTCAGTACTGAGGGAGTGCCGCACTGTCAGAGGGTCAGTACTGAGGGAGTGCTGCACTGTCAGAGGGTCAGTACTGAGGGAGTGCCGCACTGTCAGAGGGTCAGTACTGAGGGAGTGCCGTACTGTCAGAGGGTCAGTACTGAGGGAGTGCTGCACTGTCAGAGGGTCAGTACTGAGGGAGTGCTGCACTGTCAGAGGGTCAGTACTGAGGGAGCGCTGCGCTAATAGAACACCTGGAGGAAGCCCACTCAGACACGGGGAGAACGTGCAGACTCCGCACAGTGACCCAGCCGGGAATCGAACCTGGGACCATGGAGCTGTGAAGCAACTGTGATAACTATTGTGCGACTATGCCGCTCCTGCTTCGGATGTGCGCAAATTAGCTGCTTCAATCTTTTACATCATAAGTACACTTCAACGGTACTTAATTTTGAATACTTTGGAGCATCCCATGGTCATGAAAGGCGCTATATAAATGCAAGTGTATCTTCCTGGTGCATAATGGTTTCCATCGTTTACATCCCAAGACACAACTGAATTTCACAGGCATTAACCTGCAACTTATTACTGCATGCAAAGGAACTGCCATTTTGTCAGCATCCTTCCATCTATGCAAGGTGAAGGGTGATGTAGCAAGCCAAATCCATTGGGAATGGGAACATAGCAAGCCAAATCCATTGGGAATGGGGAGGTAGCCAGCCAAATCCATTGAGAATGGGGAGGTAGCCAGCCAAATCCATTGAGAATGGGGAGGTAGCAAGCCAAATCCATTGGGAATGGGAACATAGCAAGCCAAATCCATTGGGAATGGGAACACAGCAAGCCAAATCCATTGGGAATGGGAACATAGCAAGCCAAATCCATTGGGAATGGGAACACAGCAAGCCAAATCCATTGGGAATGGGAACATAGCAAGCCAAATCCATTGGGAATGGGAACATAGCAAGCCAAATCCATTGGGAATGGGAACACAGCAAGCCAAATCCACTGGGAATGGGGAGGTAGCCAGCCAAATCCATTGGGAATGGGAACACAGCAAGCCAAATCCATTGGGAATGGGAACACAGCAAGCCAAATCCATTGGGAATGGGAACATAGCAAGCCAAATCCATTGGGAATGGGAACACAGCAAGCCAAATCCATTGGGAATGGGAACACAGCAAGCCAAATCCATTGGGAATGGGAACACAGCAAGCCAAATCCATTGGGAATGGGGAGGTAAGGGCAGCACGGTGGCCTAGTGGTTAGCACAACCGCCTCACGGCGCTGAGGTCCCAGGTTCGATCCCGGCTCTGGGTCACTGTCCGTGTGGAGTTTGCACATTCTCCCCGAGTCTGCGTGGGTTTCGCCCCCACAACCCAAAGATGTGCAGAGTAGGTGGATTGGCCACGCTAAATTGCCCCTTAATTGGAAAAAATAATTGGGTAACCTAAATTTAAAAAAAAAGAGAATGGGGAGGTAGCAAGCCAAATCCATTGAGAATGGGGAGGTAGCAAGCCAAATCCATTGAGAATGGGGACGTAGCCAGCCAAATCCATTGAGAATGGGGAGGTAGCCAGCCAAATCCATTGAGAATGGGGACGTAGCAAGCCAAATCCATTGAGAATGGGGACGTAGCAAGCCAAATCCATTGAGAATGGGGAGGTAGCCAGCCAAATCCATTGAGAATGGGGACGTAGCAAGCCAAATCCATTGAGAATGGGAACGTAGAAAGCAAAATCCATTGAGAATGGGGACGTAGCAAGCCAAATCCATTGAGAATGGGGAGGTAGCCAGCCAAATCCATTGAGAATGGGGACGTAGCAAGCCAAATCCATTGGGAATGGGGACGTAGCAAGCCAAATCCATTGGGAATCGGGACGTAGAAAGCAAAATCCATTGAGAATGGGGACGTAGCAAGCCAAATCCATTGGGAATCGGGACGTAGCAAGCCAAATCCATTGGGAATGGGGACGTAGAAAGCAAAATGGCGTAGCTTCATGCTGTGCACTTTTGCTGATGATTGAAATTTAAGGACTGAAACAAGTGTTTACGCAATATAATTACAGAATAGCTACAAGTCATATAGAATTGTAAACACTAAAGAGCAGTGTAATTTATAGTTCCATCTTAATAGTCTTAATTAATTCAATCCACAGGGAGAAAATTTACAATGAAGGAGTTCACAGATCAGGCATGTGCATCTGCACCAAGACCCACAAATCAGCCTGGGTCACCTTTGAGGGGCTGGGTAGCCCCTCAGTAACAGTCCCCACAAAGGCAGCGCAAAGTCAGCCCTTTTCAATCACACCAACCCCCCCATATAAATAAATCACCCGGACATTTCAAATAAAACTCAGAGGGAATGTTTATCCCACCCCCAGTACAAATCTCAGCCTTCAGAAGATAAGACAAAAAATAATAATTTGATGTTAGTTCTGGCATTATAGAAAATTGCAGCAAATAGTACTGGGGCTGTTTAGCACACTGGGCTAAATCGCTGGCTTTGAAAGCAGACCAAGCAGGCCAGCAGCACGGTTCGATTCCCGTAACAGCCTCCCCAAACAGGCGCCGGAATGTGGCGACTAGGGGCTTTTCACAGTAACTTCATTGAAGTCTACTCGTGACAATAAGCGATTTTCATTTCATTAAAGTCCAAAGAGAATTTTAAGTGGGGCAACATATTGAACTCAAACTTTACAACCCATAAGCAAGCCATTGATTGCTTTCATTAGCACCATCTGTGTAATGATTCAATTCAGTCTGTGTGAATGTGGAGAGTAGTGAATAGGCCCAGAAAGAAATAACTTGCTCACCACATATACTGCGTATAAAGTGTACCTGCAGCCAATATCTCACCATTTTATTCATAGTCAATGTTATGAAAGCTCGAACATTCCATACATTAGCAAGCACTCTCCCCTTAAACCAGAAACCTAGCATGTGGGAGAGATAGAGTGTCAAACACAGATCTTTCAGCTGCAGGATCTGAGTTTAAACCTAACCCACACAGACTGGATTAAAGACACCTCTCCCTATTGACTGTCAAAGAAGTTTCAATCTTTTTTCAAAAAAAATGTTGAGTACCCACTTTTTTTCCCCCCGAATTAAGGGGCAATTTAGGGTGGCCAATCATCTACCCTGCACATCTTTGGGCCGTGGGGGTATCACCAATGTTGACACAGGGAGAATGCGCAAACTCCACACGGACAGTGACCCAGGGCCAGGATTCGAACCCGGGTCCTCGGCGCCGTAGTCCCAGTGCTAACCACTGTGCCACCCCAAGAAGTTTCAATCTTAATTCAGGCCTCAATTTAACAATCTCACTAAGAAGTCGCAGGATTATTAGCCTGGGAACTACCAGGTAAGAGACTGAGGACATGTGGCTAGGGCAGTGTCGAGGGAGTTTTCTTCACATCTAACCAATGCTGCACATGGCCTAAGACCTGTTTGGTGTTGAAGCCAAAAACGGAGTGCATTCTGGTCCCGAAAAGCTGAGCACGCACCCAAAAAAAACCCATCATGCAGCTCTTAGCTGTGAGCTGATCTTCCAAAGGCTCAATTCTGCACATGCCTCTGTGAGTTCTCGCTGCTCCTTTGAGATGGACAAGTTAGTGATCACTTCCATTGTACCCTTTAAACCCTTTAAAAACAATTACACTTACCATGTTGAAGGGACCTGAACCAAGATCCTGGAGCCCTCCAGGCTGATCTGTGGGGCGTAAGCTTCTTTGTTCTCAATTTGCGCTGTGTCCACCACCACCTGATAAAAACACAAACATCAGTGCAACATCAACACAAACATCAGTGCAACATCACTCCGATCACTGGGGGGGGGGGGGGGGGGGGGGGGGGGGGGGGGGGTCTGGTCCACAAAATGCCTTTGTCTGGAGAGACATGCGGTACAGGCCATTCAGCCCAGTGCACTTGTGCTGCTTCTTTGAAAGATCTATCCCTAAGCCCGCAAATCTTTCTTTTTCACGTATTGCCCATCTGAAAGTAATTATCGAATCTGCTTCCATCACTGTTTAAGCACTGCATTCCAGATCACATCAACTGACTGTAAAAACAATTAGCCTCGCCTAACCAGACTTTTGTTGTCAATTATCTTGAATCTGGGACTTCCGGTGGCAGCTATGTGGTGAGCAGTCGCACACGCGATGGCTCCCACCAGACTACTTTGATTTTGGTCCTTTTTGCCCAACCTTTGGAAGGAAATTAGTTCAATTTGAAGAATAAGTCTCTCGTACGAGTAATGTCTGGGAAATATCACATGGCAGAAGTCAGGCAAGGGATCGGTATCAGTCTCGGGGGGGGGGGATCCCACTCTATTGATGAATCTAAGTTCTGCACAAGTAATTTTCATTAATTTTCTCCCACTTCTCTCCTTCCTGGACTACAAGTACTCATCATCCCGCCCAAGTGACCAATCTGCTGAGTATATTGAGCAGAGTGGGGAAAGTTTTACCCTATTATCAGTCAGCACATAGACCCATTGCTGGTTATGGATATTTTGATAGTTCAAAGGTCTTCATTGTTTTCTCTCCTGTTTAACTCAGATTTCGGGCAGCACGGTGGTGCAGTGGATAGCACTGCTGTCTCACGGCACCAAGGACCCAGGTTCGATCTCGGCTCTGGGTCACTGCCAGTGTGGAGTTTGCACATTCTCCCTGTGGGTCCTGCCCCCACAACCCAAAGATGTGCAGGACAGGTGGATTGGCCACGCTAAATTGCCCCTTAATTGGAAAAAAATTGATTTAAATTTATTTTAAAAATAAATTTACTTTAAATTTATTTTTAAAAATTCAGATTTCATGGCTAGTGTTAACAAGTAAATCGAGGGACCTTCCAACCCTGACTCAACACAAATTAAATAATCCAGGAAGAGAGTTCCAAAGACTCATGACCCTCAGAAAAAAACTTTCCTCAACTCAATAACGATACGACAACATTGTTATTAGTAAAGAGGTAATACTTGAAAGGTTAACTTGGTTGAAAGTTGATGAAATCTCCTGACCAATTGAGCTTCATCCGAGAGTGAGAAGGAAGTGGTGGTTAATCTTTCAAAGTTCTACAGATTCTGGAAAGGTTCCCGCAGACTGGAAAGTAGTAAATGTCACCCCGACTATTTAAGAGGGAGAATGGAGGACTACAAACTTGTTAGTCTGAAGTCAGTAGTGGGGAAAATTTTAGAATCTATTATAAAGGGAGTGATAACTGGACAGTTAGAAAAGAATGATAAAATTGGGCAGAGTCAACATAGATATAGGCAAGGAAAATCATGCTTGACAAACTTGAGTTTTCTGAGAATGTTACTTGTAGCATTGATAAAGGAGAATTAATGCACATAGCGTATTTGGATTTTCAGAAGGCTATTGATAAGGTCCCACACAAGAGGTTAGTCAATAAAATTAGAGCGCGTGGGATTGGGGAACTATACTAGTATGGGTTGAGAATTTATTAACAGACAGAGATCAGAGAGTGAGATTAAGCGGTCCATTCGGAGGTTGGCAGACTGTTACTGGTGGGGTACCACAAGGATTAGTGTTTGTCCACAGCTGTTCACAATCTATATAAATGATTTGGATGTGGGGATCTATTATAATAGGGCAGCACAGTAGCACAAGTGAATAGCACTGTGGCTTCACAGCTCCAGGGTCCCAGGTTCGATTCCCCGCTGGGTCACTGTCTGTGCGGAGTCTGCACGTTCTCCCCGTGTATGCGTGGGTTTCCTCCTGGGGTTCCGGTTTCCTCCCACAGTCCAAAGACGTGCAGGTTAGGTGGATTGGCCATGATAAATTGCCCTTAGTGTCCAAAAAGGTGAGGAGGGGTTATTGGGTTATGGGGATAGGGCATGGGATAGTGAGGGCTTAATGTGTGTCGGTGCAGAATCGATGGGCTGAATGGCCTCCTTCTGCACTGTATGTTATATGTTCTATAATATCTCCAAATTTTCTGATAACATCAAATACACAATGTGCATTAATTCTCCTTTATCAATGCTACAAGTAACATTCTCAGATAACATCAAACTCTATGGAGATGTAAATTTAAGGAGGATGCAAGGAGGTTTCCAGAGGACTTGGACAGGTTAAGTGAATAGACTAGATTGTGGCAGATGGAATATGTAAATAAGTGTGAAGTTATTCACTCTGTAGAATACACAGAAAGATAGAGTATTTCTTAAATTGAGTGGTTGGAAGTGTCCTTGTCCATGAGTCACTAAGAGCTAGCATGCAGGTACAGCAAGCAATTAGGAAGGCAAAGTATACCTTGGCCTGAGCAAGGATGTCTCGCAGCAGTAATATAAAGCCTTGGTTAGCCAACACCTGGGAAACTGTGCAGTGTCTTGGTCCCTTTACCTAAGGAAGGATATACTTACCACAGACAGATGCAATGGAGTTTCACCAGGCGAATCCCGGTGATGGCGGGATTGTCTTACGAGGAGATTGGGTCTGTATTCACCAGAGTTTCAAAGAATAACGGGTGACCTCATTGAAACTTACGAAGTTCTTACGGTGGGGGGGACAGGCTAGATGGAGATAAGATGTTCCCCCTGGCTGGCAAATCCAAAACCAGGGGACACAATCTAAGAATATGGGGAAGGCCATTTCGGACCCAGATGAGGAGGAATTTCTTCACTCAGAGGGTGGTGAGTCTTTGGAATTCTCTATCCCAGAGGATTGTGGAATCATTGAGCAGGTTCAAGGCAGACATTGATAGATTTGTGGAAACTGATGACATTGAGGGATATGGGGATATTGGGGAAAGTGGCATTGAAGTAGATGATCAGCCATGATCTAACTGAATGATGGAACAGGCCCAACAGGTCGAATGGCCTGCTCTTGCTCCTATATTCCATCAATCTGGACTAGATTTAAACAAAAGTCCCATGGGTTGAAGAATACTGACCCAAATTCTAAAGGTGGAAAGATCATGTGTTACTCTTGGTGCACCCCCTGGTATGCAGCTAATGGAATGATGGTTAACACGTTAACTTGTGATTTCAACCAGATGCTGGGCGTTGGACTACAATGGCCAGATTGGCTGGCCGACAGATCTTCCTGCACCCCATTTTTACAGGATCACTTCTCATTGATGATGTTTGGTTGAGATCAGAATACAGTGAATACAGTTTGTAAACCCCCACCCAGCCACTCCATGGCACAACTGCTGCCCAATGCAGCCACTGGGCTATGGATTGTGCCACTTCCAATACCGACCGTAACAGAAGGTAAACTGCAGTCACTTACCAATCCTGCCTGTCCAAAAGCAACTGCACAGCAGTTTTGCAGGCACCACGCCAGGTGGATGGGCAGACCTGATTGAGTATCTCTGTCGGAGATTCATCGCGCGGGGAGACTTCATTCTGTCCAGCTGCCTCCTTGATGAGCTGCACCATGGCTTGCTGCAAGGGGGAGCAAACAACGGCCATGTGAGCTTTCCATATAACAGCCACACGTTAAAACAAATCCCTTCCCTTTAATATCAACCTTTACAGTTTAAGGAGAAAAATACAGCAGGTTTGCGAAAACACCAAGGGAGTCTGAAGAATGAGATGAGACGGCACCATCTTCGCCTCTGAATCATTTCCTCATATAGCCCGCTAACCATGGAGCTGGAATAACAACCATTGTGCAAGTCACCAGTGCCAAAACAACTCCAGCAAGGAATCAAAGTTGTCTGAAAGAATAGAGAGAATCTAACAGGAAAGTAAAGTTCTAAACCATAACCATTCTTGGTGTACAATCATTACAGAGGAACAATGAAGAAGGCAGAGAGAGGGCTGAACTGGAGTGGCAAGCAGAAAGTCAAATGGCAGAGCGCTCTGGTCAAACTGCGTCCAATTCTATTCGCCCTGGATCCAGTGCAAGCAAGCAACACGCGACTGATGTCTAACATCAGGGATGCCGAACTGAGGGGAATGATCGGAAAAGCCTAGGTGTTTCAGCCTTGTGGAGAGGTGATTTAGAACCTTACAGGGCAACACGAGACAATAAGTTGGATAAATCTACAGCACGACTGCACAGCAAATTGTGAGAATGGTTCATAAGTTGTGAAAGGTAAATTTAGGGCGGAAAGAAGAGAATTACAACGGAGCAGTTATTGAGCATAGTCGAGACTAAAATCCTGGCATCACTTAAAAACAGCTGAGTGTGCCAACTGTGAGGGCAGGGGGTGGCTAGAATTTTCCTCCAGCTAGACAAGGTACTTTGAGCCAAATGGATCTTCCAGACTCCTATCCATTTGTAAGCAATGCACCCAATCTGACACAGAAATCTTATTAAGGATTATGAAAACAAGAACTATTTGTCCCTTGCAGTGGAGAGTTTGTGTAACATATCAGAGTTCCGGCTGTAATGCGAAGGTGTGATAGGCCTCACAATCCCACCCCCCACGAGAGCACAATAGAAACCTGCTTTTAAAAATGCATGTTGACGTCAGCCCTGTGGACGAGTGGAAAATAAGGTGCACAACATCTATTAAACTGACCATTAACCACAGAACCAATCCACTTGGGCTGACCACAAACATCTCCAGCATGCTTTGATCAGCGAGTTTCCCATGCACTCGTAGTGATTCATCCTTTTTCCATTCAATTTCACTGCAGTTCACCAGAACTTTCCTTAATATCACTCTACTTAAAGTTTATATTTACATAAATATGGCCTATTTGTGGCCTAAACGTCTGCAGCTGCTGGGGGTGGGGGGGGGGGGGGGGGGGGGGAAAGAGATCTGGTCCACAAAATGCCTTTGTCTGGAGAGACATGCGGTACAGGAGGCCATTCAGCCCAGTGCACTTGTGCTGTTTCTTTGCATTTTTCTTTGTTCTTTGACTGTATGCAGAACAATGCTTTCCACTGTACCTCACTGACACTTCTGTGGGTCACTGATACTTGTCTCACAGGCTGCCCATTCCTAATTGCCCTTGAGAAGGTGGCGGTGAGCTGCCTTCTTGAATGAAATGACTTGATTTGATTTATTGTCACATGTACCGAGGTACAGTGGAAAGCATTGTTCTGCGTACAGTCAAAGAACAAAGAAAAGTACAGCACGGGACCAGGCCTTTCAGCCCTCCATATCCGTCTACTCCCATCCGTATTCACGTATTTGTCAAGATGCCCCTTAAACGTCACTATCGTCCCTGCTTCCACCACCTCCTCCGGCAGCGAGTTCCAGGCACCCTCTGTGTAAAAAAACTTGCCTCGTACATCTCCTCTAAACCTTGCCCCTCGCACCTTAAACCTTTGCCCCCTAGTAATTGACCCCTCGACCCTGGGGAAAAGCCTCTGACTATCCACCTTGTCTATGCCCCTCATAAGTTTGTAGACCTCTATCAGGTCGCCCCTCAACCTCCGTCGTTCCAGTGAGAACAAACCGAGTTTATTCAACCGCTCCTCATAGCTAATGCCCTCCAAACCAGGCAACATCCTGGTAAATCTCTTCTGCACCCTCTCTAAAGCCTCCACATCCTTCTGGTAGTGTGGAGACCAGAATTGAACACTATACTCCAAGTGTGGCCTAACTAAGGTTTTATACAGCTGCAACATGACTTGCCAATTCTCATACTCAATGCCCCGGCCAGTAAA
Organism: Scyliorhinus canicula; assembly: GCF_902713615.1. Classification (NCBI taxonomy): domain Eukaryota; kingdom Metazoa; phylum Chordata; class Chondrichthyes; order Carcharhiniformes; family Scyliorhinidae; genus Scyliorhinus; species Scyliorhinus canicula. The sequence goes on along the minus strand of NC_052154.1, from coordinate 4,037,691 downwards.
GGCAAGCATGCCGTATGCCTTCTTGGTTACCTTCTGGCCTGACTCCAGACAGATCGTTCCATACATGAAAAAACATAGGACATACAATAAATACACAATGAAAATACATAGACACAGGCATCGGGTGAAGCACACAGGAATGCAGTACTACTGGGTGGGGAAGATGTGTGAAGAGATCAGTTCAGTCAATAAGAGGGTCATTGAGGAGTCTGGCAAAAGCGGGTAAGAAGCTGTTTTTGAATCTGTTAGTGTGTGTTCTCAGGCTTTTGTATCTCCTGCCTGATGGAAGAGATTGGAAGAGAGAATGGGAGGGGTCTTTGATTATGTTGCCCGCTTTGCCAAGGCAGCGGGAGGTGTAGACAGAGTCAATGGATGGGGGGCGGTTTTGTGTGATGGACTGGGCTATGTTAACGACTCTGTGGTTTCTTACGTTCTTGGGCAGAGCAGTTGCCATACCAGGCTGTGATGCAGCCAGGTAGGATGCTTTCTATGGTGCATCTGTAAAAGTTGGTAAGAGTCAATGTGGACATGCCGAATTTCCTTAGTTTCCTGAGGAAGTATACGCACTGTTGTGCTTTCTTGGTCATAGCGTCGATGTGGGTGGACCAGGACAGATTGTTGGAGATGTGCATACCTAGGAATTTGAAACCGCTAACCATTTCCACCTCGGCCCCGTTGATGCAGACAATGGTGTGTACAGTACTTTGTTTCCTGAAGTCAATGAGCAGCTTTTTCGTTTTTCTGACATTGAGGGAGAGATTGTTATTGTTACACCATGCCGTTAGGTTCTCTATCTCCCTCCTGTACTCTGATTCATCGTTGTTCGAGGTCCAACCCACTATGGTCGTATCATCAGCAAACTTGTAGATGGAGTTGGTGCCACATTTTGCCACACAGTCGTGTGTGTACAGGGAGCACAGTAGGGGGCTAAGTATGCAGCATTGCGGAGCCCCAGTATTGAGGACTATCATGGACGGGTGTTGCTGTTTATTCTTACTGATTGTGGTCTATGGGTCAGAAAGTCGAGGATCCAGCTGGAGAGGGAGGAGCCAAATTCAAGGTTTTGGAGTTTTGATAATGAGCTTGGCTGGGATTATGGTGTTGAAAGTAGAGCTGTAGTCAACGAATAGGTGTCCGATGTAGGAGTCCTTGTTGTTGAGATGCTCTAGGGATGAGTGTAGGGCCAGGAAGACAGTGTCTGCTGCGGACCGATTGTGGCAATATGCAAATTGCAGTGGATCAAGGCATTCTGGGAGATGATGTGTCTCATGATACACAAGGGCAGCACAGTAGCACAGTGGTTAGCACTGTGGCTTCACAGCCTCAGGGTCCCAGGTTCGATTCCCCATTGAGTCACTGGCTGTGCGGAGTCTGCACGTTCTCCCCGTGTCTGCATGGGTTTCCTCTGGGTGCTCCGGTTTCCTCCCACAGTCCAAAGACGTGCAGGTTAGGTGGATTGGCCATTCTAAATTGCCCTTAGTGACCAGGAAGGTTAGGAGGGGTTGCTGAGTTACGGGGATAGGGTGGAAATGAGGGCTTAAGGGGGTTGGTGTAGACTCGATGGGCCGAATGGCCTCCTTCTGCCCTGTATGTTCTATGACCAACCTCTCGAAGTACTTCATAATGATCGATGTCAAGGCCACCAGACAGTAATCATTGAGGCATGTTGCCTGGGTGTCCTTTGGCACCGGTACAATGGTGGTCTTCTTGAAGCAGGTGGGAACGGAGTCGGGAGAAGTTGAAGATGTCCGCAAACACACCCGCCAGTTGGTCAGCACAGGATCTGACTGCATGACTAGGGACTCCGTCAGGACCCGTTGCTTTCTGAGGGTTCACTTTCAGGAAGGCCGATCTGACTTCAGAGGCTGTGACAGTGAGTATGGGTGTGTCTGAGGCTGTTGGGGCAGTTCACAACGCTTTGATGATTTCCTGCTCAAACTGATCACAGAATGCATCAAGTTCATCAGGGAGGGGTTCGCTGCTGCCGAAGATTCTACTCAGCTTTGCTTTGTAGCCCGTTATGTTGTTTGAGCCTTGCCACAACCGACGAGAGTCTGTGTCGTTAGTCTACTGCTCTTGTACTTCTGGATGGTAGTGGTCGTGTGTTTGGAAGGTGCTGCCTATGGAGCCTTGGTGAGTTACTGCAGTGCTTCGTGTAGATGGTACACACGGCTGCCATTGTTTCAGTGGTGGAGGGTATGAATGTTTGTGGAAGGGGGAGCAATCAAGAGGTTGCTTTGTCCTGGATGGTGTTGAGCTTCGAGTGTTGCTGGAGCTGCGCTCATCCAGGCAAGTGGAGAGTATTCCATTACACTCCTGATTTGTGCCTTGTAGATGGTGGACGGCTTTGGGGAGTCATGAAGTGAGTTACTCGCTGTACAAATCCTAGTCTCTGACCTGCTCTGGTAGCCAGTATTTATATGTCTGATCTAGTTCAGCTTCTGGTCAATGGTAACCCCCCAGGATGTTGATTGTGGGGGGTTCTGCGATGGCAATGTCATTGAATGTCAAGGGGAGATGGTTTGATTCTCTCTTATTGGAGATGGTCATTACCTGGCACTTGTGTGGCACGAATGTTACTTGCCACTAATCAGCCCAAGCCTAGATATTGTCCAGGTCTTGCTGAATTTGCACGTGGATTGCTTCAATGTCTGAGGAGTCGTGAATGGTGCTGAACATCATCAGCAAATATCCCCTTAACTGACCTTATGTTGAAAGGAAGGTCATTGGTGAAGGAGCTGAAGATGGTTGGGCCAAGGACACTACCCTGAGGAACTCCTGCAGAGATGTCCCAGGACTGAGATTACTGACCTCCCAACAATCAGAACCATTGAGCCAGGTCTGACTCCAACCAGTGGAGAGCTTTCACCCTGATTCCCACTGATTCCAGTTTTGCTGGGGCTTCTTGATGCCACACTCGGTCAAATGCTAGTTTGATGTCAAAGGCGGTCACTCTCACCTCCCATAAATAGAGGTATTCAAAAACATGAGGTGCCTGGATTGGGCAAATAGAGAGCAACTATTCCCATTGATGGGAGGAAGAATCGGAGGGCAGAAATGTACGGTTATAGGGAAAATAAGCAGTAACAGCACAAGGAAAAATGTTTTCATGCAGCATATCTAGAGCGCACAACCCACGAGTGTGGTGGAGGCAGGTTCAATCATGGCTTCCAAAAGGAAATTGGATAATTATCTTACGTGGAAAGTTTGCAGGATTCAGGAGAAAAGACAGAGGGGGACGAGGTGCACTGTTCTTGCGGGAAGCTAGACAGACGGTAGGTCGGATCCTCTGTGCTGTAACCACTCTATGAGCGTATGTCACCCCAACACATTTATATTCTGACCTTTATGTTGGCAAAATAGCAAGGCGAAAAACAGAGTTTGAGTGTGTTTTTGAGCAGTGTTTAAAGTTCTTATTGGGGACAGGACAGTGGTGCAAGGTGGAATTGAGGTAGATCAGTCATTATCTTATCGCATGGTGGATCAGGCTCAGAGACAACTGCCCTACTCCAGCTGCTCCTTCTTATGCTTACTTCCTTGACTACTGAATGGTAAAAGATGTTTGTTCAGTAAATATACACACATGGCATACATTTACCATACTGTGCAAGCTTTTGCAAGCGCTTTCTTTCAGAATGGTGTCACTGCAGCCACACAGTACACGACTTCTACTGGGCAACGCTGCAAAGGTGCTGAGTGAGGGGGAAACATGGTTCATAGGCGCTGACTGGACTGCTCTGCCCTAAGCTGCTGTCACACTCCGCACCACCCCATCCTGCCACCCTCTCCTGCTGTGCTGTTTTCTTTCAAAGACATGACAGTTATTTTATCCACCGCAAGTTGTCGACAGAAATTAAAGCACTCCGACTTCAGGAACTGGAAACAATGGGGTGAGATATTAGAAGTCTGCGTAAAAACCAACCTATCACAGACATCCACCAGACTTGACTGTAGGGACACAACGAGACACAGGAGCGTTGAAACGATGATAGATCCAAGGCCTCAAAAGGAAATTACCAGCTGGAAGGGAATGTCGCTGCCCTTTCAAAATACCAACATGTTGATTGGAAAATTTTATATAATCAAAACCTTCTGTCACATCTGTGAACACACACACACACAACCAAGCGCATTTGATATAAGCAGCTGTCAAGAACAATGGTCATTTCAGCCAGAGTACATCACATGCTTGGGATCAGCTCGCTGTTTGCAAAAATAAAACTATTAAACCGTCAATATAATTAACCCTTGAAGAGCTGGAGCAGCATTGCCGCATCATACATTTATTATCCAAGGAATAGTTGAGGTGTACAGATGAGGAGCTACCCCAGACTGTTGCAAGTTAACTGACTGCAGGCTCGAGGGGCTGTCGTGGGTGTTAGAACTAGCCTTGGTGTCAAAGAATGGGAAAGTCGACGAGCGTTTGTTTCTCATGACTATCCAGCGACCCCTGATGGAAGTGCATATGTGGATGTTGAGCAGGGACTGATTTGGGCTCAGATGTGATGCTTCCTCCAGTCAAACAGCCAGCCAACATTACCAGTCAAGCTCACACCTGGACAATGGTCACTGTGTGAGGTATTACAGGATATTCGGAGCACCAAACCACGTGCATGAGCATAGATAAAAGTGGGACACAGGCCCAGAAGAAGCATTGTGATTAAACTTAGCCAGTCCCAAAAGGGAAAAGAAACTCCACATTGCACTCTTCCCCAGCTCTTCAGTTTCTATTCATCAAAACCATGCACACCTCCTCTGGAATAACCCAGGAACTAAATGCATCTATTCCACTTCTTAATTACTCCATTGCTTTCACACTGAACTGCAGAGCACGCCTCCTTAAAGAATCCTGTGAATGCGCCACTGCAAACACGTCTTTCCAATGTATCACCCACTTGATAGTGAATTCAGGCCGGGAATCTCCTGTTATTTGTTCTCAAACCCAGCACAAGGGGTCGATTGCACATCAGACACATGCTTCTGCATACTTGCACCATTAGCCCCAAGTATTCTGGTAGGTCACATTCAGTGATGAACAATACTCCTGTTTACTGTCAATAGGTAAACCAGAAACAGTAAACCCTGAGCCGGCCAACTCCCACACGGGGTACAAACTGCTGAATACTGTATGTTGCTTCTGCTAATTTTAATGTTAGAAAAGTCAGTTTCCACTCAAATTACTGTGCTTGTTACAAAAAATAAAACATCTGTGTTCATCCCACACTCTGCATTATATGATTCATATAGAATCAGTCTTGTGCAGGAGGCCATTCGACCCATCGAGTCTGCACTGTCCCTATGAAAGAGCACACTGACTAGGCCCACTCTCCGCCCTATCCCTGTAACTCCACTTAACCGTTGGACAAATAAGGGGCAATTTAGCTTGGCCAATCCACCTAACCTGCGCATCTTTGGACTGGGGTGGGCCTTTCATCAACCGTGGCAGCCGGGAACACATTAGCGTGGTTTCAGTCCATAAAAAGGACAATCAGAACTCGTGTCCTTCTGTGCAAAGTAGCATAGGGTACTGTGTAAACCTTTGATCTCCTTGTCTAAGGAAGAAAGTACTTGCCTTGGAGAGGGTGCAACGTCGGTTTCACTGGATTGATTCCTGCAGTAAGTGGGTTGTGATTTGCAGAGATCGAGTAGAATGGGCCTCTTTTTTCTGGAATTTATTAATAAAATTCTTTAGAGGTGTGGTCAGGATAGATATGCGGAAGCTGTTTCCCCTGACTGGAGAATTTACAACCAAGAGTTATATTCTCAGGGGAAGAGGTTAATGGTTTTGGACCGAGGTGAGGAGAAATTCAGAGGGCTTTGATGTTTGGATTTCTCCATTCCAAAGGGCCATGGATGATCAAATAAGCCTATTCGAGAATGAGATCAATAGGTTTTTAAGCATTAAGGAAATAAAGAAATTACAGGGATAGAGCTGCTAAGTGTAGTTGAGGTAGAAAAACCAGCTGTAACAATGAATGGCCTCCTATGCCTCATATTTATGTTCACCAACCTGAAGGATCTGTCTATGAGCAAATCATAGCGATATGAATAGCTCCCTTTGAAGTTGCAACCACAGGCAAGGCCAAATGTATATATTATCCAATATATATATATATATACACAACCAGAAGCAACCCTCCCCTCGATTGCCAACAGTGTTCCTGGATTTTATACCTTAACATAGATATCTTTAATAGAAATATGACCAAGGTCCATCTAGTTCATAGTCTACCATCCTGGTAGTTGTACAACACAATGACGATGGAGTTGTTGACTAATCACTGTGGTCAGCCTCTATTAAATTATCTAATAATATTAATAATAAGCTTTACTGCCAGAAGTAGGCTTACATTAACACTGCAATGAAGTTACTGTGAAAAGCCCCTAGTCACCACATTCCGGTACCTGTTCGGGTACACGGAGGGAGAATTCAGAATGTCCAAATTACCCAACAAGCACGTCTTTTGGGACTTGTGGGAGGAAACCTGAGCGCCCGGAGGAAACCCACACAGACACGGGGAGAACGTGCAGACTCCGCACAGACAGTGACCCAGTGGGGAATCGAACCTGCGCCCCTGCTGCTGAAGTAATAGTGCTAACCACTGTGCTATACAACAGACCCACACGAGGTGTGGAAACCCAGAGTAGTGGAGAGCTTGCGGAACCATTGGCCTCTCAAGCACTCTATAACCACCACACTTCCATGCTCAAATTACTCACACACTGCACCCCAAAATATTATTTTTGGATGGAAACTGTGATTTTGATTGGAACTCTGATGCGAGGCATAACTGATACTTGACCCTTCACAGAAAGGGCCGGCAATTAATTGTCTTAGTTCCACTAACGTAAATGCCGTAGATTCTGGAAATCTGAAATAAAAGCAGAAAATGCTGGAAATATTCCGCAGTTCTGGCAGTGTCTGCAGAGGCACCAGCCGAGTTAACCTTTCACCCAATAACCTTTCATCAGAATGTTCGAATGAAAGGTCATCGACCTGAAATATCTATTCTGTTTCTCTTTCCAAAGATGCTACCAGACGTATCTCACGTGTTTTCTGTTTTTATTTCAGATTTTTACTGTGTGGTCTCCTTCTTTCCTAAACTTTACCTGTGCACGAAGGCTGTAGTCTCCAAATCCCCTTTTGAAAATGCTAAAGTGTCATTGCCACCTAAAACATACAGGAACAGGACATCATCATCATCTCCCATAAACCTGGGCCCCTGGAAGCCGTCTCTGAAGAGAGAATGTGTGCATGGTGAAGTGTACGGAGGTGCAGCACGGAAGCCAGATCCAAAGACAGAACAACAGCTTGTTGCAAATAAACAGAAGATAATGAAAGGTCGGGGGAAATCAGGAATAACACTACAATCACACTAATCAGTACGTTTAGCTAAATGGGAGATGAAATCATTTTTCAAACACAATTAGCGGACGTGTTCTAGGGTTGAGATGCAGGAAGTGGTAAAATAATTTCCAGACAACACCGAGAGTGTATGTTCTGTTTCAGAAATCGCATACTTTAAGGTTTTACAATTATTTCAAATAGTTTTTAAACAGTGATGATTAAGACCTTGTGACAGAAAAAGCATCGTTCCTAACTTCAATGCCCTGTTAAACCCCAAGCTACATGTCCAACCCGATAACCCCTCTGCCACAAAGAGCACCTATTTCAAACTCTGTAACATCAACCCTGCTTCAGTCATGCATGCCAAACACAGCTATTCCTGTACTCTCCCAGATTGCATCCCATCCACCACATTCTCAACTCTGGTGACCGTATCTTCGTTGACACTAAGTCTCGTTCGTCCATCATCTCGAAGCTCACTGGCCTACAGTGGCTGCCAGTCGATCAATCTCTAGATTTTTAAATTTCTCAACCTTGCTCTAAATTCTCTCCATGGCCTCGCCTCTCCCCAACCATCTCAATGTATCATTTCCAGCCCATACCACACCTTCCCAAACACTGCTCATCATTGTGTCTCTTGTGCATTCTCATCACCACCCCCCTCATCGTCCTTTCCTTCATCCTGTCAATGGCAGCCACCCCTTCAACTACCTAATCCCCTTGCTCTGGAATTTCCTCCCGCTCTCCGCTTCACCCTCCTTTAAGCCCAGTCCTGGGAGCAAGCATCGTTATGGCTCCTAACATCCCATCTTTTGTTCAAGGTCTATTTTCCTTTTCTCTCTGTGAAGTCCCATGGAACTTTTATTAAAAGCATTTAATAAATGCAGCTTTTGTTGTTTATTCATTGCACAAACAATGTCGTGCAGTCAGAATGATTATTTTTTTGCAACCATGTAACAGTATCAGACAATACTAGATATTAACGTCGTGGCCCTCTTCTACACCCATCCAAAATCTCAATATTTCTCATCACACAAGGAAACTAAAACTAGACACAGAATTTCTTTAAAGATAAACAACTGTTAATCAAAGTAAGAGTTATTCAGAACTTTGCAGCTGTGAATAAAGTGATGATAGAGTTAATCACAAGTATCATTGTTAATCTCTCATTTACAAAATTGCACTGTGAAATGTCACATTTTAGATTACATAAAAAAATAAATTCCAAGTCCTTGACAGAATATATTTGTAAGGGGTTAGCTACCATCTTAAGCTTCAGATTCTCTGCTCCAGACTCACTGAAGGAGACACCCTTCAGGAAATGAGGTCCAATCTGGACAGGTACAGTGGGAAGCTCACACTGAAGTGGCTGAGCAGGATACTGCCTCCTTCCTGCTTGGTTTACCTCAGCCTCGCTGCAGCAGCCCTGTGAAAGGATCAGAACAGGAGACGGACATGGTGAAAAAAAAGACTAATCCAGCAGATTGATCTAGCACCAGACACATTTTTTTTTTTTTTAAATAATTTTTATTGGAATTTGTTACAGAAAATATAAAAATATAACAAGTATAGCAACAAGCAGTAATATGCAACTAACAGCCCCATAACACCCACAATTCCCCCCAAATCGTAACATCACCTGTATCACACTCCCCCCTCAACAAGGGAACTTAACCATAAATTAAAATTAAATAAATCAAATTTAAATAAAATAAGCAAACATAATCAACGTCTCTCTCTCCCCCCCCCCCCCCCCCCCCCCCCCCCGCCCCCCGGGTTACTGCTGCTACTGTCCCAATACCCTATCGTTGAGCCAGAAAGTCGAGGAAAGGTTGCCACCGTTTAAAGAACCCTTGCACTGATCCTCTCAGGGCGAATTTGACCTTCTCAAGCTTAATGAAGCCCGCCATGTCATTGATCCAGGTCTCCACGCTTGGGGGCCTCGCATCCTTCCATTGTAGCAAAATCCTTCGCCGGGCTACTAGGGACGCAAAGGCCAGAACACCGGCCTCTTTCGCCTCCTGCACTCCCGGCTCTACCCCAACCCCAAAGATCGCGAGTCCCCATCCTGGCTTGACCCTGGATCCCACCACCCTTGACACCGTCCTCGCCACCCCCTTCCAGAACTCCTCCAATGCCAGGCATGCCCAGAACATATGGGCATGGTTCGCTGGACTCCCCGAGCACCTGACACACCTATCTTCACCCCCAAAGAACCTACTCATCCTCGTCCAAGTCATGTGGGCCCTATGCAGCACCTTGAATTGAATGAGGCTAAGCCGCGCACACGAGGAGGAAGAATTTACCCTCTCCAGGGCATCAGCCCATGTCCCGTCTTCGATCTGTTCCCCCAGTTCCCCCTCCCACTTCGTTTTCAGCTCCTCTACTGACGCCTCTTCCACCTCCTGCATAAGCTTGTAGATATCGAATACACAAGACACATTTTAAGAGCACCCCAACACCCAATCAAAAATCCAAACCTCCTGCCACTTTATTGGCAAATCACTCAAACAGAATCTAAACGTGTGATTTTTGTTGACAATCATCCTCCTCAAACCCTTATTTTTGTCGGAAGCCTACGAGTCAGTACAAGAAGTGGGCCCTCGCTCTCGTCTGGTGAACACATTCTGCCTTTTCTGTGACAGACTGAACGGACCAAAGGTTCCGTCAGCTGACAGACTCCAGGCAATTCCTTTCTATTTGTACTTAAATGTGTCATGTTAGGACCCTCGTGTGAATTTTGTGGGCTTGGACACTTGACGTGCTGCTGCGCCATTGATGGATAAACCCAAAATCAGAATACTGAGTTGCGCAGTTTCAGCCACATGCGAATTCTCCGGAACATGGCTGCAAACCCCATTTGTGTCCCCAAGGTGTGGGACGTTCCTGCTGTTAACAGCTTCATCCCAGCCCATTTGACTATTTCAGCTACAAATATCTCCCCCCCCCCCCTGTAACTAAGCTACTGCTTGATTTAATGCACACTTTTACCATACACAAGGAATCGGTCCGGTCGTGACTCAGTAAATCCCGCTGGGGATTTGTTCTCCCTGCCTCTGGAGAGATTTCAGTCAAGGTAGAATCCTCAACCCGGATCAGTGAAATCTGTGTAGACCGGGAATCAAACCCAGAATCCTCAGGCCTGGAGAGCTCCACAGTGTTGCTGTGTACAATTTCTCCACCCATCAAAATATTGGAAGCACTGCACAGATTTAGCTGCTTGACCAGCCCATATACCCTTCCTTTTACTTTAATCATCTGGAAATGGCAACTGATGACCTTAGCATAATGCTTTAAATTAAGTAGATCGAAAAACTGCAAATGCTGGAAAACAAATAAAAATATAAAATGCTGGAAAGACAAGTCAATTAATACCTGTGATATGAACAGATACGGTTAAGGCTTCCAGTCCTAAAAACAACCTCTGATCACCATCCTCTGCTGCCTGCCACTAAGCCTACTTATCTACCAATGGAATTGGCCAAAATTTTACTTTATTTTTTAAATTTAGAGTACCCAATTCATTTTTTTTTTCGAAATTAAGGGGCAATTTAGCATGGCCAATCCACCTACCCTGCACATCTATGGGTTGTGGGGCGAGACCCACGCAGACATGGGGAGAATGTGCAAACTCCACACGGACTGTGACCCAGAACCGGGATTTGAACCCAGGTCCTCACCGCCGTGAGGCCGCAATGCTAACCACTGTGCCACCGTGCTGCCCTCCTTTTCACTGATCTCTTGATTTAAAAAAAAAGGTAAGGGGCAGCACGGTGATGCAGTGGTTAGCATTGCTGCCTCACAGCGCTGAGGTCTCAGGTTCGATCCCGGTCCCCTGTTTTTACATAGATTACATAGAACATACCGTGCAGAAGGAGGCCATTCGGCCCATCGAGTCTGCATCGACCCACTTAAGCCCTCACTTCCACCCTATCCCCATAACCTAATAACCCCTCCTAACATTTTTGGACACCAAGGGCAATTTAGCATGGTCAATCCACCTAACCTGCGACATCTTTGGACTGTGGGAAGAAACCGGAGCACCCGGAGGAAACCAATGCAGACTCGGGGAGAACGTGCAGACTCCGCACAGACAGTGACCCAGCGGGGAATCGAACCTGGGATCCTGGCGCTGTGAAGCCATAATGCTATCCATTGTGCTACCGTGCTGCCCATAATAATCGCTTATTGTCATGAGTAGGCTACAATCAAGTTACTGTTAAAAGCCCCTAGTCGCCACATTCCAGCACCTGTTCAGGGAGGCTGGTATGGGAATTGAATCCGCGCTGCTGCCTTGTTCTGCATTACAAGCCAGCTGTTTAGTCCACTGTGCCAAACCAGTGTTTTTTGCTAAACCAGTGTTTGTGTGGAATTTGCATATTCTTCCCGTGTCTACGTGGGTCTCACCCCCACAACCCAAAGGTGTGCAGGTTAGGTGGATTGGCCACGCTAAATTGCCCCTGAACTGGAAATAAATAATTGGGCACTCTAAACTTAAAAAAAAATATTTCCCTAACACTACAGCGAGGATATTTTACAAACTTCCTTCAACACGTGCAATATTTACTCTTCACCACCAGAGGTCCATTGTCTATTTCAGCAGATTCACATGAAATGATCAGGTGGGTGATAAGCTCCAGGTTGAAATTACACCTTCCTACTTTGCTCCTTATTGGGTCGCCTGTTCTTTATTCAGCTAAGATCAGACTTACTACCATTATCGTCACCCAACAAACTAAAGGCTGCTGCAACAGATAACTAAAATCTTCACTTACCTGTAAAGATGATTCGATAGCTTTAGGGTTCAGGTGGAAACCTGCTTTGACTGCATATTCGCAGTGACCCAAGCTCTCCAAAGCCACTTTGTAAGCCTATAAGACATTAAAGTTGGAAAGTTTTAAATCAAGAACATAAATTTTCAATGCAGGTACAGCAAGTGATCAGAAAGGCAAATAGAATGGTGTTGATTACAAGGGAAATGGAAGTTTTACTACAGTTGTAGAGGGAATTGGTGAGACCACATCTAGAGTATTGTGCACAGTTTTGATCTCCTTTTTAAGGATATAAATACGTTTAGAAGCAGTTCAGAGAAGGTTCAATCGACTGCTACCTGGGATGGGGAGGTTCTCTTCTGTGAAAAAGTGGGGCAGGCTGGATCTGTATCCAGTAGAGTTTAGAAGAATGAGAGGTGATTTTATTGAAACGTAACCCGGGGGGGGGGGCTTGACAGAGTGGATGCTGAAAGTATTGCTTCCCGTTGTGGGGGAGACTGGAGCTCAGGGGCACAGTTTAAAAATAAGGGGTCTCCCAGTTAAGACAGAGATTATTTTCTTTGAACGTCATGAGTCTTTGGAACTATTTTCCTCCGAGAGCAGCGGCGATATAGTCATTGTAAATTTTTTAACGCAGAGGTAGATAGCATTTTGACAAACAAGGGGGTGAAAGGTGATCAGGGGTCAGCAGGGATGTGAGGTTGAGGTTATCAGATCAGCCACAATCCTACTGAACGGCAGAGCAGGCTCCAGGGGCCGAGTGGCCACGCCTGATCCCGATTCATATGTTCATAAGTATGTTCACATGTTAATTGAAAGAGCAAAGACAATGCGCGAATGACCCATTACACGGAAATAGGTCATTCACGCTCTCTGCTGGCACTGAGATACCACACAAGTCTTTTTATTTATTTACGGGATGCACGGGTCGCTGGCTAGGCCAGCATTTATTGCCCATCCCTAATTGCCTTTGAGAAGGTGACGGTGGTGAGCCATCAGCATGAACCGCTGTGGTCAGGGAGGGAGTTCCAGCATTTCGATCCAGAAGTATGGACACCAAATATAGCGTCACGGGCAATGGGAGCTGGTTCACACACACACACATCCAAACTAAAATTCCATTATAGAAGGTCCTCGAAATCATCATCTCAAGTTGCCACCACCAGCCACTGATAACCACCTAGAGTTATTCAGCTGGGAACATTCTGCCCAGACACAAGCCAGGTTTGCAGCCAGGGAATCCATAATTGCACTATTGGATGTTTTTCACATTTCATGAGGGGCATGAGAAGTCTCCAACAGTGTAAGCAGCCTGTTAAAAAACAATTCTTCTGTGTTAACACCCATAAAGTGCTGCTGTTTTATGAGTTCTTTAATACAGACGGCTTGCTGAGAGCAACGTTAAATATGCTGTTCCATACCCTCCACGTCTGCAACTGTAGCTTGTTTTCGCCCCCAGTCGAGTTTTCAGGGACATGATGGTTTAACACAGACTTAAGCAAATCCCTGAGCCTGAGTCCAAGGTAGGACAAAATCATTTAAAAGAATCAGACTTGAATCATTCAAAGTTAATTGAAACAAACACATTAAGTACTAAGCCCTCCTTCCAAATTAGACTTAGAGTAAAGACAAGTGAGTGCTGCTACCCACAGCTATTCTTCAGCTCTAAGCCACACTCATTGTCAGATTCTATGACATGCTCTATTCAAAATGAGCCGTAGCATTGCAGAATGGGAGGTTCTGGCAAAGAAGCTTTGATGTGTTTCTGAGCCTATTCTGGAGCAAGCACAGGCTGCAGTCATAAAGTAAAATTGCCATAGTCCCAGATGCCCAGAGGCTGCTTTCCCCTTTGAGGGGGAGTGTTGACTGGTGGTGATTTAACCGGAGGATTACCACACCTCAGTTGAGGGGCAAGATTGAGAAGTAACTTCATGAATAACCTCAGCCGGAACGGAGATTGAACTCACGCCGTTAGCCTTGCTCTGCAGCACAAACCACAATTGTGGTGGAGGGAATGATCGTTTATAGAGATACTACAATGTGGGTTTTACAGAATTACTCACCTGCAGAGCACTGTCGATCTTCATGTTTAAATCTTTCAGCTGATGCTCGGGGATGGTACTGGTTTGAGAACAGAACAGCTGCTGTACTTCAATTCCAGCCAGGCAGCCATCGCTTCCCTTCTCACGGAGCCGAGATGTAACCTTCAAATATAAAGGCAAATATCAATACAAATGAAGATAAAAATGTTGGAAATACTCAGGTTCACAGCATTTGTGGAGAGAGGCAGAGTTAACCTTTCAGGTCGATGATCCTTCATCAAACGTCAGTTCTCAGTGTTCACTTCAGAATTCCAGTAATTGCAGTGTTTTGCTTTATATTAACGCCAATACAATTTGCCTGCCTGAACGTAGTGTGACTCTTAGTCTTCAGCACAGAGAAAAAGAGGCCAATCAACACCTCAAACCTGTTGCACAAGTTCATGATGTGGAGATGCCAGCATTTGACTGGATTGAGCACAGTAAGAAGTCTTACAACACCAGGTTAAAGTCCAACAGGTTTGTTTCGTATCACTAGCTTTCGGAGCACTGCTCCTTCCTCAGGTGAATCTTTGAATAGAGTGTACAGGGTGACAGGACATTGTCTCAACAGCTGCTCAGACACAGAGCAAGTCCCGAAAGATGCGCTGTTAGGTGAATTGGACATTCTGAATTCTCCCACCGTGTACCCGAACAGGCGCCAGAGTGTTGCGACTAGAGGCTTTACACAGTAACTTCATTGCAATGTAAGCCTACTTGTGACACTAAAGATTATTATTATAAGTGGGGTTTATTTTCCAAAATAGAGATGACTTTCTAAATAGGAATTGGACAGACAATCTGGGGGTGGGACGACCCATGTGAGGGAAGTAACAATGCTAAATGAGTATCGAATGCTGCTTTTCCACCATGTAGTTAATTTTTTTAATTTATGCATGGGACAGCACAGTGGTTAGCACTGCTACCTCACAATGCCAGGGACCCGGATTCAATTCCGACCTGGGTGACCGTCTGTGTGGAGTTTGCACATTCTCCCCGTGGCCGAACGGTCTCTTTCCGCATGGTTGGAATTCTGTGGTTCTGTGGATGCGGGAGTCACTGGCTTGGCCAGCACTTATTGCCCATCCTTAATTGCTCTTGAACTGTGTGGCTTGCTGGGTCATTTCAGAGTCAACCACATTGTAGACCATCTGGAGTCACCGGCAGGCAGGTGAGGACGGCCAATTTCCTTCCCTGAAGGACATTAGTGAACCAGGTGAGTTTTTACAACAATCAATAATGGTTTCACTATTAATTCCAGATTTATTTTATTTGAATTTCACCCTGTGCCATGGTGGGATTCGAACCAGAATCCCCAGAGCTTTACCCTGGTCTGTGGATTACTCGTCCAGTGACAATACCACTACGCCATTCCCTCCCCAATCCAAAACTTATAATTCCAGCAAAGATAAACACAGAACATCAGGAAACTGTTTAATAAAACTGAAATGCTGAGCAGCACGGTGGCTCAGTGGGTTAGCCCTGCAGTCTCACGGCGCTGAGGTCCCAGGTTCGATCCCGGCTCTGGGTCACTGTCCGTGTGGAGTTTGCACATTCTCCCCGTGTTTGCGTGGGTTTCGTCCCCACAACCCAAAGATGTGGAAGGTAGGTGGATTGAACACACTAAATTGCCCCTTCATTGAAAAAAATGAATTGGGTACTCTAAATTAAAAAAAATAAAAATAAAAACTGAAATGCTTTTTAAAAGTGTTAAATTACCCAACGTGCTACATTATCAGTATTATTCAGAAAAGGCCGTATAAGTGAAATAAGCAGCTGACTACGTATAAACTCAAAAATCATTTCAGATAAGAAGGGACGGCTCTCTGGTGAGAGGTTAGCCATTTTTAGCAGGGTGGGGTTTGTGGTGCAAGGAGATAAAAACAAAATAAACAAATGTTCGCAATGAGTGCAGCATGATTGCTGTCATCTCCCAACACTCCACAGCCCAGCAGGATATCCGCAGCCTTTCCCCTTCCTCACCCAGCCACTCCCACTAAAAGGTCAGGAAAACGAAAACATTAAACTATTTTTCCTTAATTTAAAAAATATCACCAGAATTGCAGTTGTTGCATTTATAAAGTGTCATGTTATAACGCACTATTTCTTTTCAGAGAAAAATCATTGCATATCTATGACAGATGAAATATAGCAAAGTCGTCAGGAATTGTGGACAGGAACATTAGCCAAAAGGAAATTGGTTCAAAATCAGGAGCTTGTACCAAGATGATAAGCAAATCAGGTCAGACATCTGGCAGCGCGAAAAAACACAGTTCAGAAACACCTTGGGAACGACACTTGCTACTTGACTAAACCGTAGATCATAGGGCGGAAAGACATCGTAAAATTTACAATCGTGTCTTCACAGAGTGGCACAGTGGTTAGCACTGCTGAGTCACGCTGCTGAGAGCCCAGGTTCAATCCCAGCCCCGAATCACTGTCTGTGTGGAGTTTGCACATTCTCACCCCCAAACCCAAAGATGCACAGGTTAGGTGGATTGACCACGCAAAATTGCACTTTAATTGGTGAAAAAATACTTGGGTACTCTAAATTTATTTTAAAAAATCATATGTCTTCTGAGCATTTCACAAGTTCACCCAGTGCCGAACTGAAGCACAAACACCAGGAGGATGTCACGTTTGGTAATTAGCCTCATATAAGAGTTAGCAGATCACAGTCACGGAGTCATTAAAATACTACAGGGCGCTCAGAGACCGAGGGAGGATTGGATTGGATTTGTTTATTGTCACGTGTACCGAGGTACAGTGAAAAGTATTTTTCTGCAAGCAGCTCAACAGATCATTCAGTACATGGAAGAAAAGGGAATTAAACAAAATTCAAGAAAATACATGAGAATACATAATAGGGAGTAATAATGTTAGCTTTAGAATTAATTTTTAAAAGGTTAGAACGAGTATAAGTTAAGTTAAAAGTGGATCTGTTGGGGAGAGCTTGCAGAGAGTCACCTCGCTCCGGCGCCATCTTGCATGGCATCTTGCAAAGAGTTAACGCTTCAAGTCCAGCCGACCCATTGTCACACGGGAGAGAGAGAGAGAGAGCACGAGAGAGAGAGAGAACACGAGAGAGAGAGAGAGAGAGAGAGAACACGAGAGAGAGAGAGAGAGAGAACACGAGAGAGAGAGAGAGAGAGAGAGAACACGAGAGAGAGAGAGAGAGAGAGAGAGAGAGAACACGAGAGAGAGAGAGAGAGAGAACACGAGAGAGAGAGAGAGAGAGAGAGAACACGAGAGAGAGAACACGAGAGAGAGAGAGAGAGAGAGAGAACACGAGAGAGAGAGAGAACACGAGAGAGAGAGAGAACACGAGAGAGAGAGAGAGAACACGAGAGAGAGAGAGAGAGAGAGAGAGAGAGAGAGAACACGAGAGAGAGAGAGAGAACACGAGAGAGAGAGAGAGAACACGAGAGAGAAAGAGAGAACACGAGAGAGAGAGAGAGAGAGAGAACACAGAGAGAGAGAGAGAGAGAGAACACGAGAGAGAGAGAGAGAGAGAGAACACGAGAGAGAGAGAGAGAACACGAGAGAGAGAGAGAGAGAGAGAGAGAGAGAACACGAGAGAGAGAGAACACGAGAGAGAAAACACGAGAGAGAGAGAGAGAGAACACGAGAGAGAAAACACAAGAGAGAGAGAACACGAGAGAGAACACGAGAGAGAGAGAACACGAGAGAGAGAGAGAGAAGAACACGAGAGAGAGAACACGAGAGAGAGAACACGAGAGAGAACACGAGAGAGAGAACACGAGAGAGAGAGAGAGAACACGAGAGAGAGAGAGAACACGAGAGAGAGAACACGAGAGAGAACACGAAGAGAGCGAGAAACACGAGAGAGAACACGAGAGAGAGAGAGAGAACACGAGAGAGAGAGAGGAGAGAGAGAACACGAGAGAGAGAGAGAGAGAGAACACGAGAGAGAAGAAGAGAGAGAGAGAGAACACGAGAGAGAGAGAGAGAACACGAGAGAGAGAGAGAAACACGAGAGAGAGAGAGAGAACACGAGAGAGAGAGAGAGAACACGAGAGAGAGAGAGAGAGAGACACGAGAGAGAGAGAGAGAGAGAGAACACGAGAGAGAGAGAGAGAACACGAGAGAGGAGAGAGAGAGAGAGAGAACACGAGAGAGAGAGAGAGAGAGAGAGAACAACGAGAGAGAGAGAGAGAGAGAGAACACGAGAGAGAGAGAACACGCGGGAGAGAGAGAGAGAGAGAGAGAGGGAGAGAGAGAGAGAAACACGAGAGAGAGAGAGAAAGAGAGAGAAACACGAGAGAGAGAGAGAGAAAGAGAGAGAGAGAACACGAGAGAGAGAGAGAGAGAAAGAGAGAGAGAGAGAGAACACGAGAGAGAGAGAGAGAAGAGAGAGAGAGAGAGAACACGAGAGAGAGAGAGAGAGAGAGAGAGAGAGAGAGAACACGAGAGAGAAGAGAGAGAGAGAGAACACAGAGAGAGAGAGAGAGAGAGAAAACACGAGAGAGAGAGAGAACACGAGAGGAGAGAGAGAACACGAGAGAGAGAGAACACGAGAGAGAGAAGAGAGAGAGAACGAGAGAGAGAGAGAACACGAGAGAGAGAGAGAGAACACGAGAGAGAGAGAGAACACGAGAGAGAGAGAGAACACAGAGAGAGAGAGAGAGAAACACGAGAGAGAACACGATAGAGAA